>NC_090748.1:84528161-84533161 GCF_036898095.1 Palaemon carinicauda | reverse complement strand
TTTATTCAGGTTAATTTTCAGTCTTACATTTCTGCTTTCTCGATTCAAATCTTCTATCATCTTTTGTAATTCCTCCCATAATTCACAAAACACAACTATGTCATCTGCTAATCTTAAGTTATTAAGGTATTCCACATTATTATTAATTCTTACATTTTACGCTTTTAAATTCTTAAAAATTTAAGATAGATGGGGTCTCCCGGTTTAACTCCTTTTTCAAGCGGAATTTTCTCACTATCTTTATGTATTTTTAGGATAGTTGTACTTCCTGTAGTGATAGCATCAAGTGTTCTAACATAAGATTTTTCTATTCCTTGATTTTGAAGAGCTACAATTACTGCAGATGTTTTGAAAGAATCAAAGGATTTCTCATCGTCTGTAAATACCATACATAGTGCTTTGCCATACTCTTAATTTTTCCATTAGCTTGTTAATTACATAGATATGGACAGTTTTTGAATACCCACTTCTAAAGGTTGCCTGCTCTCTTGGTTAATTAACGTCTAGATTTCTCTATTCGCCCTAAGATGATCTTTGTAAATATTTTATATATTACGGAGAGTAAACTTTTTAGTGTCCTTTTTTTGTGATTTAGTATAATGATACGTTTTTTTCAAGATGTAGGTATAAAGAATTCTTGCAGACATTTGGAGTAGAGTTCAGCCAGTTTTACTACAATAAAATCTCCTCCATTTATTATTAAATCAATTGTTAGGCCATCTTATATTATATACTTTAATAATACCAATTCCCTAATATCGCAAGAGGGTCTGCCCTCTCTTTTATTCTTCTCCTGTACTTCTCTTTTTCCCTATTTCCTTAATCTTTCTCATCCCGAGTACCTGCCATTGAGCTATAAATTGGATTGTATCCAGGGGTACTCTTCCTTTCCCTATTTTCCCCACTTCTCTATTCTTATCATTATTAGTTTATATAGTATATTGCCTTTTGAGGCCACCTTCCTCTGCTGCTTTGCCTCTTTTCATGCCTTTTAATACTTTATTTACTTCTCCCCCTGTCACGTTTGGTACTGGGTCAGGTGTTTCATTATTTCTATCGGTGAAGTTATTTCGTATGTCACTATTGTATAGCATTGTATAAAAATATGCAATTTTTATCACTCCATCTCTATTGTGGGTATTTCAATTTTCATCCTTTAAAGCAAACGTCTATTGGCGACCCGTCCCAAGTCTTTTTTTTTTTAAACAATTTGATGTTTCTTTCATTCTTGAGTGTTTCCTCCATTTTGGTCTGATTGTGTTTACGAATATCTTGGGTTTTTAGTTTATTTATTGTATTGGATAATTCTGCTAATTCTATTTCATCTCTCTTGGATTTTACCTCATTCCCAATCTTTTTTTTTTATTATTTGGTTTTTGGTCTTTTCTGATAGCTTCCCTTAATCTTGTTTAGGAACTTTTCCTCCTATGTCTCGTGCTGATTTCAATACAAATTTTGTTAAAAAAGTTATTTTTCGTTTCTGCTTTACTTGCTCCCATTTCGTCATGTAGTTGGGACAACATTTTGTAGTACTTGATTGAACTCATAAGATTATTCTCTTATATGCCTCTTATATTATTTTTTTTCTCTTTCCTTAGATCTAAACAAATTTTAGCTTTTACCAGTCTATGATCGCTTGACTTAACTTATTTAACACTGTTACATCTTTAACTAAATAGATTTTTCACGAAAAATAAAATCTATTTATTTTACGTTTCTCTATTTGGGGTTCATGGTTTTAAGATTGCTTCTTTCAGCAAATTCTGCAAACATATCTACTCTGTTATTAGTTGTACCTACACCGAATTTACCTATTGCTGATTTTTATTTCTTTTTTTGACCGACTTTAGCATTCATATCACCCAAAACAAATGTAAATTGAGAATATATATATATATATATATATATATATATATATATATACACGTTCATACTATGTATCTATGTATCTATCTATCTATCTATCTATATATATATATATATATATATATATATATATATATATATATATATATATATATATATATATAAAGGGTTTCTGAATCATTGGGACCAAGAAGCATTTGTTAATTCTCTCTCTCTCTCTCTCTCTCTCTCTCTCTCTCTCTCTCTCTGTCCAGTATGTTCGCAATTTGACTCTATATTTTAACGATTATATCACTGTCTAGACTCTAGTATCAACCCTGGTCACCTATCCCGACCGATCCCGAAGCCCGGTCACCTCAATGCACTCCTGTTTAGAAAAAAAAAAAAAAAATCATGGCCCGGTACCTGGTAATGCCTATCGTGCGAACTGGGGAGAGAGAGAGAGAGAGAGAGAGAGAGAGAGAGAGAGAGAGAGAGAGAGAGAGAGAGAGAGAGAGAGAGAGATAGAGAATAAGATATTTTATATCGACAAATGCTTGAACTCCCCTGTTGCTACTTTACGCGTGGAGTGGTTGTACCGCCAGCATTAACCTGCCCACCAGAAAGGTAGCAGTATTTGTGTGGACCTTTCACCCGGAGGGGACAGAAAATATTGGCCGCAATATTACGTACCTGTGATCATAAAATAATCAGTAGCGTTTAGCCTTCATTAAACACCTTTTATGGTATAGTTTGACAAATTTTATTAGATTGAATTACTTTCTTAACAAATATAGTTGTAAAATTTGTGTTAATGAATAATCCATTTTTTAAACACGCACACACACACATATATGTATATATATATATATATATATATATATATATATATATATATATACATATGCTGTATATATATATATATATATATATATATATATATATATATATATATTTATATATATATATATATATATATATATATATATATATATAATACTGTATATATGGAGAGAGAGAGAGAGAGAGAGAGAGAGAGAGAGAGAGAGAGAGAGAGAGAGAGAGAGAGAGAGAGAGAGAGAGAGAGAGATAATCATACTGTTCTCTATACATCATGATGACTCTGCAATTGCTATGCATAGCTGAAAGAATTATATATATAGAAATCATATGGTCGATATTACCCTTAGATATTAGGCTAGTAAATACTTTTAGGGTTTTCTCCTGAAAATGTTAAGGAGTCTTTATCCCACTGAAAATTCAGTAAATGTTTGATTTTGCTACTTTTCTTTTTGATGTAGATAAAGTACATACCACCCCTTTTACATCCCCAATACTCTATCAGTTTCAGTTAACAGATAAGCAGCTTAGAGACAGATGAAGATAACTTATCTGTGATTATTTTCGAATGACCTCGGAACTTTTTAATTAACTTTCGTTCAATCCAACTATTTAAAAAACTTATATTTTGAGGGAAATTTAGGGAAAACATCATGCTTTCTTGAGTTGGTATGTTGCCTGACAAAATTCGGGAACATTTAGAAGTTTTAATGTGATTTTTTTAGTGCCTTTAATCATAATAAATATTCCCTTGACGAAATCAAAAGAGAAATGATTGAAACTTAAAGGTACAGAGAGAGGGCACAAGTGGATTGATAGCATGGATGCATAATAAGTATGCTAAGTTCCACAAACTTTGGTTCAGTGCTTTTTTCGGGGGGAATTCCTCTCTCTGTCTCCCTCTCTGCTGTGATCTTCGTGTAGGCAAACAGGCAGGACTGATTCTTCGAGTTTTTAAGTTAGTGACAATTCCATCAAGTTGGATTATTCACAGTTTGTTATTTTGTGTTTATTTTTTAATATTCGATGTTCTTATATTGTGTCTATTTTTTGAAAGCATAATCAAAAGATCTACATTAGCTCGCTTGGACATATATTCTTCTTAGTCGTGTGTGGAAGATTTAATGTTATGGACTCACGCAGTTGACGTATATTACATTTTTCTCAAAATGGTCTTTTGGAATTTATGTTGATAAAAGTTTAGCAATCTATTTGACGATAAATTGCTAATAATTTTCCCATATTAATGCCTAATATTTTTTCTTCCTTTTTTGTGTCTAATATCATGTAAAGCGATGGCTGGGTGATTAAGAGCACAGCTGAAATTCAATAAGATATTAAGAAGCTTGGGAGTAAAAAGTGCGTAATATCTGGGTAGTTTGCATGATATTTTGAATTACATTTTAGAATTTTAAAATATTACATTTTAGAATTTTAAAGTAGCCTTTATGAATTGGTTTTGAAACGCGTTAGGAAATGTACCCTGTTGTGTCTGACAAAGCACTAATCATTATTATTATTATAATTTCTTGCCAAACTACATCCCTAGTTGGAAAAGCAGGATGCTATAAGCCCAAGGGCCCCAATAGGGAAAATAGCTCGGTGAGGAAAGGAAATGAGGAAAGGAATTGAAAAAAGAAGTTTAAGAACTACATTAAAATAAATCTTAAATATGTCTATACTATAAAAACTTCAAAATAATACAATAGCAGATTTAGGCTGTCTTGTAGTCTTCTTCAGCTTTTGAGAGACTAAAAACCTCTTATTATGTTTCCATCTGTGGATAATTTTAATGAGAATTTAAGCCAAAAAATAAGATCTGACGGATTTCATTTGGTAATCATCACTTGAACCAGTAAATCGTTCTCCATTTCATAACGTACTGCTTGATAAATCAAACTCGTCTTTAATTTCTGATACCCTTTGATAAAGAAGACAAGAATATAGAGGCAAAGAGTGGAAAATAAACTTATCGAACGAATAATTCGAACATAATTGAAATGAACGTTATTAGTTTTCGTTTCCTTTTTTTATTTACCAGCACAAGACAACTATGATAATTATCTCAAATTATCTTATGATAAAATAAAAACTTTTTAATTGCTGTGTTCACTTTAAGTTGGATATATAAAGTTAGGCTGATTAAATTTTTAACAGTTTGACGAAAATATGCCTAATTATATTGATAGGCTTGAACTATGCGAGCTATTTCAATATTTCTGCCACTTCCATTGCATTTTAGGCTATTGACAACCATAGAATATAATTCTCCTCTAATCTACCACACAGACTTAGGTAATGTCGTTTTGATAATC
>NC_090748.1:84505661-84525661 GCF_036898095.1 Palaemon carinicauda | reverse complement strand
TACTACATTTGACCGAAAAAAAGTTCTATTGTGTATTATAAAAAGGAACACGAGAGAGAGAGAGAGAGAGAGAGAGAGAGAGAGAGAGAGAGAGAGAGAGAGAGAGAGAGAGAGAGAGAGAGAGAGAGAGAGAGAGAGAGAGAATTTATACACTGATCCAATACTGCTTCTATACTAGATGTCATCTCTACTATTATATATATATATATATATATATATATATATATATATATATATATATATATATATATATATATATATATATATAACAATTGATTCTGTAAACCTGAAAATTGTCCATAAAAGTATCTTGTAGGAAAGTTCACTTTATAAATTTCCTATATATGGCTGAGGTAATTGTAGTCACGTTTGTTTTACCTTAGGATCTTTTTCACTTTATATCCTCTCTTATTATTTATTTTTCTTTCAGATGACTGGACGATCCTTCGGTTCTTGAGAGGATGCAAATTCTCTCTAGAAAAGACAAAGCAAAAGATAGACATGTTCTATACATGTAAATCAATGTGTCCCGAATGGTACACCAACAGGGATCCACAAGACAAGAAGCTGCGAGCTATCCTCGAGATGGGGTGAGTGTTACGATTCATTATTTCTTTCAAGTTTTTTTTATTTTATCGTATTGTTTTATATTTCGTTATCTGATGATAATATCTCATCAATGTTTATAGTTTATTGGAAAATATGATTTTCATATAACGTCTTCTTTATGTTTTAAGGATATTCTTATCAATATGTTTATCAATTGTAATAATGCAATTTGGTTTATGCTTTAGATATCAAAACTTCCTTTCAAGTATATTGATTGCACCAAAAAATATTGTAATGTATTATAGAAATTCTTGAATTACCTAAATGATGGCATGCAATAGACGTCTGCAGGAGTCAAATTGTGTGTTTCTATGTATCATTCAAGTTGATATATGATAGATCAAATCTATTTATCCATTCAGATTTCTTTCTGACTCAAGCTTGTTTGCCTTCAACAGAGTTATCTTTCACTGCTTGCTAATTTGGCAAATTTGGGCATAGCTTTTTGGTTGGTGTCAAGTCTTTATCAAGGTGTGATTTCTGCTTCTTTCACAAATTCTATTAATCTAAATTGGTTAAACTATTCTTCTAATAACATCTTCCAGTCTTGTCGGCTTTTAGTGATAAAAATGGTTCATTTGCTTTTGTTTCTAAAATTATGATGGCATAACGCGTGGTAATAATGTAAGTAAACAATGATTGTTAGTTTGCTTTGCTGTAAAGTAATTCTAAAAACTAAAATCTTTGATGTATTAAAGAATATGTCGCGTTTGATGTAAATATATCCTGTGATATTCGTAAAATCTATGAAATGGAGAAAAAATCGTATAGTATTTTTCGTTTAAAACTTCTAGTTTCAGCTTTTTTTTTTGATAAAAAGGGTTCATTTGCCTCTGTTCCTAAAATTATGATGGCATAACGCGTGTTAATAATGTTAGTAAGCAATGATTGCTAGTTTGCTTTGCTGTAAAATTATTCTAAAAATCAAAACTCTTGGTGTATTAATAGATTTGTTACGTTTGATGTAAATTTATGTGATAATCTTAAAACTACGATATGGAGAAAAAACCATGAAGTATTTGCATGCTAACACCAATTGGTTGATCTATAGTCATAACTCATAAAATTAAGTTCGTATTTCGAATATTAAAAACTAAACTATGTATACTGAAAGATGCTATTTCATTTCTTATTAAACTTGATTGTAAAATTTAATTACTATATATTTTTTCCTAACGTTAAGCCAAGGCTCCAGAAAATAAGCAACACAACAGTCTTTGTAACTGTTGAATCTCGATTGAAACCCATATGCAGAAAAATACCACCAAAATTACTGCTTTATAGACCTGTGCAAATAGGGCATTAACAGTTCTTCTAGAACCCTAAACATACCACTCCATTCAACCCTATCTTAAGCCCTGTCCACACGATCGAGCATGCCCGACGGGCAAACAGTGATACCAGACTACAATAGTTAGTAAGAATGAGGGTTAATGATGTCAGAAGCAGGAAAACTACAGACAGGGATCTGGCATCATACAGTGTTGCCAGATCCCTGCCTTTAGTTTTCCCGCTTCTGACGTCATCAACCCTCATTTTCACTAACTTGTGGCCTGGTATCATTGTTTGCCCGTCGGGCATGCCTGATCTTGTGGACAGGGCTTTACACACTCCTTTTCAGTGCGTACGCTTTGTAGGTCTTCCTCTTCTCCTAACTCCTTGCACTTATGAATTATCACCGATTCTTTCCCTTTGACCAAACCACCGCATAAACACTGATCCCAATTTTCCCCAGATCTAACATTTTTGATAATCTATCTATGTATCTCAATCAAGTCTTCGTGCATTGTATATAATATGCATTGTTCATTTCAAATGCTTACACCTATACTTGCATTACCACTGGATAACCACACCTCACTTCCATAAAGGAACATTGGTTCAACCATCGCTTCACATATTCATGTATTGACCTCCTCAGACTATTCAAATCTTTGCACGCATCCTATTATCATCATCAAAACAAGCCTGAGAGATTAATCAGTTTAATGAGTCAAAATTTACTATTTCAAAGCTAGCCTGAACAAATGGGAAGGAATGAAATTAATTATCTTTAATTAGATACGAGGCAAGAATTATTATAGATAAGATAAAAATGCCATCACAAACACTGCTACATTTCTTGACTTACCTGTTAAATGACATCTCTTCTCTCATTTTACCATCTTCTGTTACTATTGCTCCAAAATATACAGCATATAAGAATCAGCCTATTCCATTAGTCCACGGAACAAATCAACATATATTAATCCATTACCTTTGTTTTATTTTTACCCATATAACAATACTCTTGCTCATATTTATTCTAAAAATTTCAAATCTATTCTATCAACTACTGCAGTCTCGCATTAATCTCCCCAATAAGCTATCATTTGTAAACATCAACTATTCCTATTTCTATTCAAAACTTTTTATGCCGGAACTCAGCGACTATGTCAACTGTCCTTTCTGGGTCCTTTTGTATGGCCCATTATTAACACTCGCACTATACATTCTTGTCTCAAACCTATCTTCAACCAAGCAAATCACTCTCGTGCTTACATAGGCTTCTTTTTCGCCATGAAACTTTATACTTCATGTTGTATATACTCAACACTTCAAATTCCTCTCAAATGATTTCATCATAAGCTGTTTCAAGATCCAGTCACCATCTTCCTTGTCTAAATTTGAACCCTTTCTTTTCCTCTCAGCCCTGCCGTCATTTATCTTACATTCTTGATCAAATTTCAACCTCACATCTTTACTAGCATACTAATTAATGTTATGCCCTTATTACACTTATCTTTATCAGTCTTACATTTATGCAAAAGAAAGGATATTCCTCACGCCCATTCTTTTGGATTAATTTCCCTCAGCCAGGCATGCCATACAAATTCTGCTCAGCCACTCAATCATAATATAACTCATCTACTGATGCATTTCACTTGGAATGGCAAGATCAACTTTAGGTTTGTTCCGTTCTTTAGCCTCCTCATCACATTTATTATATCCTTACCTGACACACCTGCTAAGATTCTCAGCCTCCCACCAATCATTATTCCTTTGTGCCATTCAATTTTCCCTGTCCTTTCTTATCATTTAATAAACCCGTAAGATGCTCACTTCGCTGATACAGTGCTGCATCTTTTGTTGCAAGATCTTTTGTTCCTTAACTTTTCTCTCTCCAATACTTCTATGAAGAATACCATTTGTTCTACCTAAAGCTCTTTTTCACCTTCTCCCCTCTCTTCAAATTACTTGTCATTTTTATCCATCATTTTCTTCTAAAATAAATTATTCATCTGTTGTTTTCCTGTATATACGCTTCTCTAATAGGCTAAACCATCTCTTTTTTTACTCATTTAGAGCTCTAACTTCTTTGGCCTAATCCCTACTTTTTGCTTCTCTTCCCATACTCTTATAACCATAAACATTTCCTGCTGTCTCCATGAACCCATTAGGAAATTTTAAAAACTCCTCATCTATTTCTACCTTTGTTTTATACCCTTAGCTCCCAGTCTATCCCTTTTCTCGTTATATGCTCTCATTGATTCTTACTGAAACTTACTGGTCTTAATTAGAATTATGGATAGACTACATTGTTCCTCATTAATTTTCAACTGATGTATACCTTAACATTTACTGAAGCAAAATAATGATCTCTGATACTTCTGACCACTTCTCTTCTTACATTTACATCCATCAACATATTCTTCCATTTAATTTGTACAAACAACTAATCTAGTGAACTCTTTTCTTAGCCATTGACATTTTCTCAAGTGTTCCAATGAATGTATTTTCTTAAGAAATCAAGTAATTTTTGTGCTAAAGTCTCTTACCATTCCAATAAAAATTTCACAAGACTATCTTTATTTTCTTTTACTTTAGGACATTCATTCGTACTTACAACTCCACCTCTTATGTTATCTACCTTTGCTCTCAAATAACCTAGCAAAACCATCCTTTCATGTTCTCTTAACCTCATTGATCAGAGTTGCAAACTTTTCTTGAAAGATTCCTCTTGACTTACTCTTTTCCATTCCTGAACCATATACATCCACTGTTCTGCGTTTCACACCCATGAAAGTTAGTCTTACCCATAAAATGCTCGAATTGAGATATCTGCCTCTTTCATGTACAATCAAATCCCCAAGACTTAACATGCTGTTCTCTCTGGATTTTATTAAGAATAAAAGTGGGTGGGGAATTGCAAACTCCAATCCCAGCCATTGGTAATTTTTACACCTCACTCCGAAGTGCACCCAGACTTACCATTACTGTGTGGTGAGTTCATGTGCCCACCATTCTGCCATTTCTTCGGACACTATCTGTTTGGTTATTCGCCGAGCAGTAAGGGTGTGACAGGATGTACTTCTTCGTAGTGAGGTGTGCTAGGGACTCCTGTGTCCAATTGTAAATTTAGGTTTTAGTCAAGAATGAGAGTAGTAATTTAACTACAACTCTAAATAGTAACTTTTCCTTCTACAAAGAGGTTTAAAACTCTTTATCAGTTGATCCTTAGCTTTGATGCACAACAAGAATACAATACACGTTAACTATTGACATTGTTGACTTTCAACTTACATAGGTTTATTAAGGGTTGCTCAGATGAGATATCATCAGTTGGGACACATGGTGGGTCGGGAAGTTGGCTAAAACTCGTTGTATGTAAAACATTGGACTCAGCAAGTAAATTATGGAACACAGTTAGCACTTAGGTTCTGACTATGTTAGGGCCTCTGTTGATATAACTGATATCTACTTAGCCTTTAATTTGAAGAGAATAGGGTTCGATCTCAATTTGGAATAGAAATTTATTTCAATTGAACCTGATATAGTGTTGCTTTTTATCATATATTGACTCATTATTGGAAATTAGAATTAAGTGCTAACAGTTTGCCACCTGCTTATAGAAAAGTTAAGTACGACCGAGGATATAGCCTGGCTGACACTTTCACGAATTTGTGGCACTCATTGTCACGACTCGAGTCGTGAACTCGTTGTGAACTGGCGTGAAGTGTTCGTAAACCCGTCGTGACATCGTGGCATGTCGTGAAGAGAATTTTGAAATGTTCAAAATTCTGGTCACGACAAAATTTCGTGACCGGGTCGTGAACTATGCGCGAATTGTTCGTGAACTCGTCGGGACGATGCGGGAAGTGCGCAAACTATGCGCAAACTATGCTTGAACTCATCGTGCCAGTTCGTGTCAATGTGGATAGGTCAGCTGTGATTCTGAGGTATTTTTTTGTTTTTCTTTTTATCTTCCAGTTCGTGCCACAAAATGTCACTACTTGCCACGACAAATTCGTGGCAAAAAGTCGTGCAAGTGTCAGGGTACCCTAAGTAAGAGAGTGATCTCGCCAAGTAAATCCTGATATACATTTACCACTTGGGATAAGACTAATTTTAGAGCCTATGGTAGCATGATTGATAGCTACATAGCCTTTCATTTAAAGAGACTTTGGTTCAGCGCAAATGAGGGTGGAGTTATATATATATATATATATATATATATATATATATATATATATATATATATATGTATATATATATACATATATATATGTGTATATATACATATATATATACATATATATATATATATATATATATATATATATATGTATATATATAGGTCCCCTTTTTTATTTTGTTTTGTTTCATTTGTT
Source organism: Palaemon carinicauda (assembly GCF_036898095.1). Classification (NCBI taxonomy): domain Eukaryota; kingdom Metazoa; phylum Arthropoda; class Malacostraca; order Decapoda; family Palaemonidae; genus Palaemon; species Palaemon carinicauda. The sequence goes on along the minus strand of NC_090748.1, from coordinate 84,519,401 downwards.
GATGTCGGCTACCCCCCAAAATTGGGGGAAGTGCCTTGGTATATGTATGTATGCGTGTGTGTGTGTGTATATATATATATATATATATATATATATATATATATATATATATATATATATATATATATATATATATATATATATATATATATAAAACATTGATTTGCCTCGAATCATGAAAGAGGAAATACCCTTCAATGACTGTAAATCTGTGAAACCGGAATGATAGTGGTTTGAAAGTAGAAAAATAAACATGGAATTTTCAAAATGGAAAATAATGAACCTCATTACGAAAGCCCTACTTTAAAAGAAATTGACTGGTTTCTGTTCTCTTTGTCAACATTACCTTTTTCTCATCCGGGTAAGGGATTTTATAGTCCCGACTGTATATTCGTTTTGGAAAAATCTTCATATTTTCATGTTGATGTTAACGGGAGATGAAAAGGTGGTCAAACATCCAATGACCCTTAAATCCTAGTTTCGAGTTCGTAGAGCCAAGGGAATATGCTCCAAATAGGTCTCTCTCTCTCTCTCTCTCTCTCTCTCTCTCTCTCTCTCTCTCTCTCTCTCTCTCTCTCTCCTCTCTCTCTCTCTCTCTCTCTTTTTTTTTTTTTTTTTTTTTTTTTTTTTTTTTTTTTTTTTGCTAAAAACTATCAATTAAGACCTCCTTGAATTAGAAACAAAACTCTAGGTCTCTAGGCATCAAGTAACAGTTTGTAATTTAAAGTATCCTAAATTGGATATAAGGCTATCAAATAATTTTTAGCTAAATTAACGCTTCTATAGTAAAAGACTAGATTCAGGTCTGAACCCTGTAGGAAAATCAGATCGCTTAATATTGGTCGTTGCATTTAAGAAAAGAATAAAGTTGTGAGGAAAGCAATGCTTAAAACTTGATTGTAAAAGCAAAATACCAAACTTCTCTATGCCTGAAGTTGTAAGGTTGCTTAGCAGCCAATGCTAATTTTATTTTTTTAATGTAGCAAAGTCGTAATACCATAAAGAGGTTAAGAGTTAATCTGTATTGTAGAGGTGTGACCTTTGAAAATTAACAGAAGATTTTGACGAAGAAATTTTTCTAGAAGCTTATTAATAGAATGGGACAATGAAAATATGTTTTCGTATATATAACAATATTAAACTATGAAATTTTTTTTTATTTTAATTGGAAATTCTCCGTAAAATATACAGTTTTCAGTAAAATACAGGCGAACGTAATTTAACTTTACTTTATTATTATCTTTTACGTGCTGGTGACCGTAATGTCACGTATTAACGTCAATATAACCGGTTTTGAAACAGTTAATGACTGGTAACATATATTCCAGGATTTTTACAGTTTTTTTTAAAGCAAATTTTTAAGTGTATACAGCTACCAAACAGTAAAAGCTATTCACATGCAATTGATTATACTGCTTATGTTTTAGGGTATGGGATATTAAATCTTGGAAATTTTAGTTTTGATGCTTTAATGCATAAAGTTAAGAAGCATTGACCTGGTAGATATTTGTCGACTTGGGGGAAAAGATCTAGAAATAGATTATAAACCGTTTTGTAGAATTGCTTAGATGATAGTGATAAAGAAGGGTTCACTTTCTCGTCTCGTGATATGATACTCGATGGTAAAACTTCAACAGTGGAACAATACACAACCAAAGAAAATACAATAGTCAGTAGTTTTCAATGTATTAACTACCAACGAATTATCGTGAAACATTCTGAAATGTTTAGCCTACACTTTTGCTTCTTATTACTCGTTACATCAGCATACTGATTATGAACCTTTTAAATTTGACTTATTTTCTTTCAAACAACTTTACCTTCTTTTTAATTGTATATGACATGAATAAAGATTTTTTTTTTACAAAAAAAAATATTTTTTTTAGGGTGAGCGCACCAGCCACCTATTAAGATACTGCCGCTATAGTTATTGGGTCCTTTGACTGGCCAGATAGTAATAGATTTATATTGGATATCTTTCTGGTTGCAGTTAATTTTTTTTTTTATTTATGTACACATACACCGAATACCCTGGCCTATTCTTTACATTTTCTCCTCTTTCTTCATATACCTGACTACAATAAGATAACAGAAAAATTCTTCACTCATTGGCAAAATTACTGCATTGTAATTGTTCAGTGGATACCTTCCACTTGGTAAGGGTAGGAGAGACTCTTTACCTTTGTCATATGGTAAACGGCACTTCTAGGAGGACACTTTAAAATCAAACCAATGTTTTCCAGTCTTGGTTAATGCCATGCCCCCTGTACCATGGTCATCCACTATCTTGGGTTAGAGTTCTCTTGCTTGAGGGTATACACAGGTACGTTATTCTGTTTCCTTATTTCCTTTCCTCACTGGGCTATTTTCCCTTTATGACCCTTGTGCTTATAGCACCGTTTTTCCCATTAGGGTTATAGCGTAGCTAATAATAATAGTAATGATAATAATAATAATAATAATAATAATAATAATAATAACAACAACAAATGAAAATTTACAAAACCTGTAAATTAAAGATAAGGTAAATTGTTAGTGACCCAATCTCAGGATATCACTGGTTTTTATGTCTAAAGGGGAAATTTCCATTCATCCACCTTACGATGAAATACTTGGGATCTTTTATACTGATTCAATGGGGGAAATTTGCTTCTATCCCCTATAATACAATACTTGGTATCTTTTATACCGACACAGTGGGTACTGACATAGTGTTGATCACATATTCAGGTTGATAGTTCAATCATGATTATAGATCTGCAATATCAGAGATAGCAACTTTACATCGGCTTTATTAGAACTGGTGATCCAGCTGTCATTCTTAATGGTTAATAGTGACCAGTGCTTAAGCAGTTGCTATATAGCCTAACAGCCAAGTCCCAATTGAGATTCACTCAGGCAATAAAAGAGGCATTGAACTTGAAAAATAAATCTTTCTTGATACAACTTAGTAATGTACCAACCGTGTGTCACACGATCGTACATAGTTCATTTTGTGTATATATTACTTGTATCTTCGTTCTCCCCTCGCACTAAAAAGAACCTGAAAAAACATGTCTGTTTTTGTCAGCGTTAACGGTGTCAATTTTAAACATGAAAATTCCTGTTGTCTTGAGCTTTTGTATATAAAGGAGAGTACTCAATAATAAACTCACTTGGTTACTTCCATCCTGTCTTTGAGTCACAACTTTCTCTCGGCACCTTCACATTGGTGACCCCGGAGTGACTCGCTCCTCTCGGCTCCTCCCCCCCCTCACCGTTACTATGACGCCGTCAACGCATACCTTCTGCAGCAGTACTCGCTGTCGCCAGCCGCCCGTATAGTAAAGCTTTTTCAGCTCTCTCAACAACCGTTGGGGGACCAAAGGGCTTTGCTCACCCTTGGGAAAATGACCAGTATCACTCGCCTGCAACCTGACGCAGACGGCTCTCCTCGTGAGGTGAACCTACTTCATGCCCTTTGGGTAAGCCGTTTACCCAAACCTGTATGCGCTGCCATACCCGATGTCGATAGTTTACCCATAAAGGACTTGATGCCCAAAGCCGACGCCCTTTTGGACAGCCACTTCATGACCTTCAAAACCTCCATCAACGCCTCCCCCCGTGACGAAGAGGACACCTATTCAACTTCAACCGAAGCTGACGTGAATGCCGTAGGACACACACGCCTATGAATGCCGTAGGATATACACGCCTATGAACGCCGTAGGCCTATGAATGCCTGAAGACACGCCTATGAATGCCGTAGGACACACACGCCTATGAATGCCGTAGGACACACTCGCCTATGAATGCCGTAGGACACACACGCCTATGAATGCCGTAGGACACACACGCCTATGAATGCCGTAGGACACACTCGCCTACCCTGTGACGAGCCGGAGCGGCAACAAAGCCACCCATCATCCACCACTCGCTCACACCCCAACCAACGACTTCTACAGCCATTCACTGCCGCTAATCGGCGCAGTTTTTACTACTACCTCTCCAGATTCAGGGCACCTATTTAACATGTACAGGATGTCATTTTTAGAGGGGGAGCCATGTGCCAACCGTGTGTCACACGATCGTAGATAGTTCATTTTGTGTATATATTGCTTGTATCTTTGCTCTCCCCTCACACTAAAAAGAACCTGAAAAAATATGTCTGTTTTTCTCAGCGTTAACGGTGTCAATTTTAAACATGAAAATTCCTGTTGCCTTGAGCTTTTGTATATAAAGGAGAGTACTCAATAATAAACTCACTCAGTTGCTTTCATCCTTTCTCTGAGTCACAACCTTTCTCCTACCCCGTCACAGTAATATGAATTTTGGTTGCGGGTGGGTTGAGCTACTCTCAAATATTTAGACTTTGGTGTATACTTGGGAGTTTCTTCTTGCTTAAACCAGATGACTTTGTTATACACTGTCCAAAGGAAAATGCAACCCATTTGGCTGATGTGTTGATATGCCCCATCACTATTTTCATAAAACTAAGCTTGTTTATTTAGATTTGGGTTAATTCAAATAAGAATCTATTACCTGACACTAATGCTTGTGTGTAGTTAGCTGATACCTTACCTTCTAAAGAAAATTAGGATTTTTACTCCATCAGGGAGATGTGATTGTTGTATCTCGGGCAGAGCACTATCCAATTTGTACAACTTCTATGTTAACTGAAGCTATTGTGTCTGTAGTTTAAGAGTGAAGGCAAAAGCTAAAAGTAATCCTCCGTTCCATAGGTGGCAGTTTGACCTCTGTTGTTTGTGATGCTCTTCTTACAATTTACAGTGTCGTAAAAATATCCTCAAACAATGGTCATTTAATTTATTTCTGCTTTTGAGGGTGTTAATTCTGAGACATTTTTTTTCAAACGTGAAAAGATGGTAGTTAGATGCTATTCTCTTAGAATTGTTATTGAATTCATAACTAATACGTTACAAAGAACAGTGGTTGTTGAGCAATGTAGTAAGTATAGAAATTTAATCTTTGGTGTTCCTTGGTGGTGCTCTTGGGTCTTCCATGGTCTTCCACTGTCTTGGGTTAGAGTTCTCTTGCCTGGGGGTACTCTCAGGCACACTATTCTGTTTCCTGATTTCCTTTTTCGCACTGGGCTATTTTCCCTGTTGGTGCCCTTGGGTTTATAGCAGCTTGCTCTTCCATCTAGGGTTGTAGCCTAGCAAGTGATATGATGATTATAATGATAAGAAGAAGGAGGAGGAGAAGACTTATTAACTCGCATATGGAATTGAGTGAATAGCTAGTCCATATAAATTTATGTTCAGAGTGTTTTACCCCTCTTGTTTGCCGGCTGTTTCTTTTATGCAGATATAAGGTTAAGATTTTTTCTTTCTTGTTGTTAAGTAAGAAATCTGGATCTCTATTGAAACCTTACTTTAGGATAAATTTGAATTTGAACTATTTGAGTATGACCGCATAACAGTCTGACAAATGCCGAATTGTTCTTGAGATTTTCTTTGGGATTTTCATTGTATATTCCAGCTATTGTGGCATTGTTCTGTCTTATGGGTCATATTCTGAACAAATGTGAATCTAAATATATGAAGAAGATTTGTGCCAAACTTGACTGAAAAATTATCCAGTGATTCTTGAGAAAAGACAAAAGATGTGATAAGTTTACAATGTACAGACAGGTTCATACCAACACACTTACAGAAAGACATATAGGCAGACAAACCTTGAGCAAACTTTAGGGAAAAAAAATGTTTGGTTGAGCTTTCAGCTCAGTAGGACAAGTATTAATCTTTACACTGGAAATTGTAAAAATATTTTTTGCACTGTTAGATACCAAATACTAAAACTTAGGGCTCAGTTATAAGAATTCAGAAATAATGCGTGCAATACTATGTTTATTTTCCAATATCATGGTCTAGTTCTAATTATTTTAAGGCTCACGCTTTGGAAACTGGTACACTTTCGTGTTTTGGGACAGTCATGGTTATGTATATAACTTCATTATAATCAAGTTGTTTCTTTGTATATAATATCTCTTAGATATATTTGCTGTTATTTGCCTTAATATCCGTCAACATATGTAAACTCATACATGTATTAAAGATGACCTATTTCAACATTCCAGAACACTTTCTGACAGAATGCCTTCAGGATCTTACATGCACTTAGAAACATGGGTTTATATTTTATAGCAGTCATTTCTTGTACAATACTAGAGAAATCATATGATAACCTTGCAGAACTTTAATTAGAAGTCTGGTAAGTATTTTGGCTGGATGCCTCTCCAGTACAGATGAAGCACATCCTCACAGATTACATTGAAATATCCTCCAGTGAATTCCTGCCGCTCCCAGGCTACGATCCGCAAGGGCGCAAAATCGTCCTCATCCGAACTGGAGCGCATGACCCTAAGGTACATTCGATGGACGAAGTCTTCAGAGCAACCCATTGCATCAGTGACCTTCTGATTGAGGAGGACGAACAGACTTGCATTACAGGGATTGTCAACCTCTTGGATATGCAGGATATGACTGCTGCTCACGCAATGCAGATGTCTCCTGCACTGGTGAAGAAGGCAATGACTATTTGGCAGGTGTGCCTAAGTAGTGTTTTACTTTTAGCAATATACTAACAGATTAATCTAGTATTATCATGGCACGTTTAAGAAAATTAGTTAGCCTGATATGAAAGGCTTGGTTAAAGATGTACATATCATTGGGACAAGAACTCCAGAAACTGAAAGTATGCCGAACTCAGTTCTCACGGAAAGACATGAAAAATCATGAAATTAAATGCGATTAACATAAATATATATTCTTAACTGGTTTTAGATATTATTCATAAGCATTAGACATTGAAAATGACATTCCTTAAGACAGTTTGAGCTACTCGATTGATGTGTACTTAGTCCTTCTTCACTGTTAGATTAGTTGGAGGCTTTCTGTTGGGTACCAACAACTGTTTGTGTGACTGAAATGAAAAAAAGCCTGGTGATGTTATGATGTTTATTTTGAAGACATTTCTTTTGCCACAGAGGCATTATACCTCACACGTGGTATTTTCATTAGTTGGAAACTTTGGTTAACAGTAACAGGAATATATTAGATATTGAAAGGACATCTCTTTCATGGAGACATGGTATCTTCTTTTCTGTGTTCAGTCTTTGCCCATTTCTGTATGGGGACGCTGTTTTCGATCAGCGGTTTTACAAAAGTGGTCTCAAAGTTGAAAACTTTCCTCAAAACATGTGCGTTATGCAAAATCCTAGCTTGAGTGGAGAGGGTGCTGATCAATTGTGTTGTTAATCTTCTTTTGTCTCTAGGCTAGTGTGTAATAGCACAAGACCTATTCTTTGTCTCTACTGTTAATGAGAAGTATTGAGTAATTGACTTGGTATAATAATATATAGACAAGTGCATGAAAAATATCTTATTATCTAGAGTTTTTATTTTTTTTTTCGTTTTCCCTCTTTTGCTTTGTAATTTCATCCTTTACTCCGTGATGAAGAATGATTGCTACATCCGCTTCTTTTGAGAACAGCTTTTTCAAAGGGGGAACTTTTTACTCAAAAATAAAGTGCAAACTGTTTAACATGAAAATTTACTCTATTCTGGTGGGCGACAGCTTTAAAAAATACTTAAACCCAAAAATCATTACAATCGTTTCTATACGTGAAAGATTGATCAATATTTATATTGTATTCATATTTTTTTACATCTCATAAATGGAAGCAATTCTACATTCTTGCTTGAATTATAATGTCATCAGATATTTATGCATGTATGAAATTATTAGAACTTGTGTACGCGACCCGTAAATATGACTGGTAAATATTTAGATATGCACACACACAGAATCAACCCTTCCCACCCCTACCCCTTTTTTAACTACATCCCCTCTCACCAAGGTATGACTACTCCCTCTCCCCCGACCCGAGAGACCGAAAAGTTATACGTCTTGTCGCTGAATGTGACCGAAAACATAATATATATATATATATATATATATATATATATATATATATATATATATATATATATATATATATATATATAGTATATATAACCAGACACTGCATTCCAGCTCACAAAGATGATAAATAATAATGGTACCAGAACAAGTAAACCCTTAAACTACCTGATATGGTCAATACTTCAAAATTATGCTTACATTGCTTTTTATTGTTATACATTGTGATCTTTTCTTGTCTTAGTCATCCATCTAGTCGTCCATGCCATATATATATATATATATATATATATATATATAGAGAGAGAGAGAGAGAGAGAGAGAGAGAGAGAGAGAGAGAGAGAGAGAGAGAGAGAGAGAGAGAGAGAGAGTGTAGCAAGGAAACTCAGAAAATCTAATTCTCTCTTAAAAAAAAAAGGAGGACTTCTGAAAGTCTACTCAGCATTTTCAAATTTATTTACTAAGGGCAACGTTTATATATATATATATGTGTATATATATATATATATATATGTATATGTATATATATGTATATATATATATATATATATTTATATTTATATTATATATATATATATATATATGTATATATATATATATATATATATATATATATTTATATTTATATATTATGTATATATATATATATAAATATATATATTAGTGTACGCGACCCTTCATTCAACCTAAATTTAGATAGGTTTCCACGCACACATACCCTCTCTCACGAGGGTACGATGTACCAACCGTGTGTCACACGATCGTGCATACTGTAAATTATTTTGTATATATTATGCTTGTATTTGCGCTCTTCCCTCGCACTAAAAAGAACATGAATGATCATGTCTCCGGTTTTCCTCTGTAACATTGTCTGTCTTGTGAACATGAAAATGCCTGTTGCCTTGAGGTTTTGTATATAAAGGAGAGTGTTCTATAATAAAGCTACTCAGTTGATTGCTTCCTGCCTTTGAGTCGCAACCTTTCTCTCGGTCGTCACAACGACTACCCTCTCACCTCCTACGGGGAGAGACCGTAGTTATACGTCTGGGAATGCTACTGAGCGTGACCGGGAAGAGATATATATATATATATATATATATATATATATATATATATATATATATATATATATATATATATATATAGTCAGGGACGTGCTCTTTATTATATAGAGGAGTTGTATCATCATCCTCTCCTACACTTATTGACGCAAAGGGCATCGGTTACATCTCCCCTGTGATCTCTATCATGTGCTTCTAAATCAATATTTCTCCATTCATCATCTCCTACTTCACGCTTCATAATCCTCAGCCATGTAGCCCTGGGTCCTTTTAAATTTGACTTATTTTCTTTCAAACAACTTTTCCTACGTTCTAATTGTATGGTATGGGTAAAGATGTAATTTCTTTTGCAAAAATATTCTTGTTAGGGTGAAATTGTTTAGGTAGTACAGTAGGTTGGCCGAGGCACCAGCCACCCATTGAGATACTGCCGCTACTGTTATTGGGTCCTTATACTGGCCTGGTAGTACTAAATTTATATTGGATCCCTTTCTTGTAGTTACAGTTAATCTTTTTTATTTGTGTACACATACGCCGAATACCCTGGCCTATTCTTTACACTTACTCCTCTTTCTTCATATAGCTGACAACACTAAGATAACAGAAAAATTCTTCTTCACTCATTGGGTTAACTACTGCATTGTAATTGTTCAGTGGATACCTTCCACTTGGTAAGGGTAGCAGAGACTTTTTACCTATGTCCTATGATAAACAGCGCTTGTAGGAGGACACTTCAAAATCAAACTATTCTTCTCCAGTCTTGGTTAGTCCCATAACCCCTGTACTATGGTCATCCACTATCTTGGGTTAGAGTTCTCTTGTTTGAGGGTACACTCAGGCACGTTATTCTCTCTGTTTCCTTATTTGCCTTCCTTACAGGAGCTTTGTGCTTATAGCACCCTGCTTTTCCAACTAGGGTTGTAGCTTAACTAATAATAATAATAACAAATGAAAATTTACAAAGCCTATAAATCAAAGGTAAGGTAAATTGTTAGTGACCCAATCTCAGGATATCAGTGGTTTTTATGTCTAAAGGGGAAATTTGCATTTATCCACCTTATGATGAAATACTTTGGATCTTCTATACTGATTCAATGGGGAAATTTGCTTCTATCCCCTATAATACTATACTTGGTATCTTTTATACCGACACAGTGGGTACTGACATAGTGTCGATCACATATTCAGGTTGATAGTTCAATCATGATCATAGATCTGCAATATCAGAGATAGCAATGCTACATCTGTTTTATTAGAACTAACTGGTGATCCAGCTGTCAGTCTTAATGGTTAATAGTGACGAGGGCTTAAGCAGTTGCTATATAGCCTAACAGCCAAGTCCCGATTGTGATTCACTCAGGCAATAAAAGAGGCATTGAACTTGAAAAATAAATCTTTCTTGATACAACTCAGTAACATGAATATTGGTTGCGGGTGGGTTGAGCTACCCTCAAATATTTAGACTTTGGTGTATACTTGGAAGTTTCTTCTTGCTTAAACCAGATGACTATGGGGTAGTTTGTAGCGCTACGGCCAAGCGTCCTAATTTGCTTATTATCGCTCCGACTGTTATCTTGTATAGAATAAAAACGTTTGGAAATGGTCTACGGATCTTGAATATGTTGTGTAAGGGGGTTCCGGGGGGGGGGGGGGGGGGGCGCAGCCCCCCTGGGTAAGGATATGGCTTTTAGCATAGGTTAGGTGGGTTTTTTAAGTTAGCTTCTCCCGCCAAAATCGTTTTTAGAACGACGGCCACAGATCAGAATATTCCCGTTTTCTACAGGATCTGGCCGTCACCCTAGAAACGCTCCTGACTATATTATACACTGTCCAAAGGAAAATGCAACCCATTTGGCTGTGTTGATATGCCCCATCACTATTTTCATAAAACTAAGCTTGTTAATTTAGATTTGAGTTAATTCAAATAAGAATCTATTACCTGAAACTAATGATTGTGTGTAGTTAGCTGATACCTTCCCTTCTAAAGAAAATTGGGATTTTTATTCCATCAGGGAAATGTGATTGTCGTATCTCGGGCAGAACACTATCCAATTTGTACAACTTTTATGTTAACTGAAGCTTTTGTGTCTAGTTTAAGAGTGAAGACAAAAGCTAAAAGTAATTCTCTGTTCCATAGATGGCAGTTTGACCTTTGTTGTTTGTGATGCTCTTCTTACAATTTACAGTGTTGTAGAAATATTCTTAAACAATGGTCATTTACATTGTTGCTGCTTTTGAGGGTGTTAATTCTGAGACATTTTTTTCAAACGTGAAAATATGGTAGTTAGATGCTAATCTCTTAGAATTGCTTTTGAATTCATAACTAATACATTACAAAGGACAGTGGTTGTTGAGCAATAAAGTGGCTATAGAAATTTAATCTCTGGTGTTCCTTAGTGGTGTGCTTGGCTTATAACAATAAGAGGTCTTCCATGGTCTTCCACTGTCTTGGGTTAGAGTTCTCTTGCCTGAGGGTACACTCAGGTACACTATTATAACAGTTTCCTGATTTTCTTTTTGTACTGGGCTATTTTCCCTGGTGGTGCCCATGGTTTTATAGCAGCTTGCTTTTCCATCTAGGGTTGTAGCTTAGCAAGTGATAATGATAATATTAATAAGAAGGAGGAGGAGAAGACGTATGAACTCGCATATGAAATTGAGTAAATAATTAAGTTGATATAAATTTATGTTCAGGGTGTTTTACTCCGCTTTTTTGTTGGATGTTTCTTTTATGCAGATATAAGGTTAAGATTTTTCATTTTTCCTTGTTGTTAAGTAAGAAATCTGGATCTCTATTGAAACCTTACTTTAGGATAAATTTGAATTTGAACTATTTGAGTATGACCGCATAACAGTCTGACAAATGCCGAATTGTTCTTGAGATTTTCTTTGGGATTTTCATTGTATATTCCAGCTATTGTGGCATTGTTCTGTCTTATGGGTCATATTCTGAACAAATGTGACTCTAAGTACACGAAGAAGATTTGTGCCAAACTTGATTGAAAAATTATCCGGTGATTCTTGAGGAAAGACAAAAGATGTGAAAAGTTTACAATGTACAGACAGGTTCATACAAACACACTTACAGAAAGACATATAGGCAGACAAACGTTGAGCAAACTTTAGAAAAAAAAAATGTTTGGTTGAGCTTTCAGCTCAGTAGGACAAGTATTAATCTTTACACTGGAAATTGTAAAAATATCTTTTGCACTGTTAGATACCAAATGCTAAAACTTAGGACTCGGTTATTAGAATTCAGAAATAATGGCTGCAATACTATGTTTATTTTCCAATATCATGGTCTAGTTATAATTATTTTAAGGCTCACGCTTTGGAAACTGGTACACTTTCGTGTTTTGGGACAGTCATTGTTATGTACATAACTTCATTATAATAAAGTTCTTTCCTTGTATATATTATATCTTAGATATATTTGCGGTTATTTGGCTTAATATCCGTCAACATATGTAAACTCATACATGTATTAAAGATGACTTATTTCAACATTCCAGAACACTTTCTGACAGAATGCCTTCAGGATCTTACATGCACTTAGAAACATGGGTTTATATTTTATAGCAGTCATTTCTTGTACAATACTAGAGAAATCATATGATAACCTTGCAGAACTTTAATTAGAAGTCTGGTAAGTATTTTGGCTGGATGCCTCTCCAGTACAGATGAAGAACATTCTCACAGATTACATTGAAATATCCTCCAGTGAATTCCTGCCGCTCCCAGGCTACGATCCAAAAGGGCGCAAAATCATCCTTATCCGAGCTGCAGCCCATGACCCTAAGGTACATTCGATGGACGAAGTCTTCAAAGCAACCAATTTCATCAATGACATTCTGATTGAGGATGATGAACAGGCTTGCATTACTGGGATTGTCAACCTCTTGGATATGCAGGATATGAGTGCTGCTCACGTAATGCAGATGTCTCCTGCACTGGTGAAGAAGGCAATGATTATTTGGCAGGTGTGCCTGAGTCGTGTTTTACTTTTAGCAATATACTAACAGATTAATCTAGTATTATCATGGCAAGTTGAAGGAAATTAGTTAGCCTGATAGGAAAGGCTTGGTTATAGATGTACATATCATTGGGACAAAAACTCCAGAAACAAAGTATGCCGAACTCAGTTGAGCATAAAGTGCTAAAAGCCGGTGTTAGAGGTTGTTACGGAGACAACAGCTGTCACGGAAAGACTTGAAAAATCATGAAATTAAATACGATTACCATAAACACATTCTTAATTTGTTTTAGACATTATTCATAAGCATTATACATTGAAAATTACATTCCTTAAGACTGAGCTACATGATTGATGTGTACTTAGTCCTCCTTCACTGTTAGATTAGTCGGAGGCCAACTTGTGAGTTTTTGTTGGGTATCGGCAACTGTTTGTGTGACTGGAATGAAAAAAAGACTGGCGATGTTGTTAGGTTTACTTTCAAGACATTTCTTTACCACACAGGCATTATACCTCACACGTGGTATTTTCATTAGTTGGAAACTTTGGTTAACAGAAACGGGAATATATATATATATGTATATATATATATATATATATATATATATATATATATATATATATATATATATATATATATATATTGGATGTTAAAAGGACATCTCTTTCATGGAGACATGGTCTTGTGTTTTCTGTGTTCATTCTTTGCCCATTTCTGTATGGGGGCGCTGTTTTCGATCACCGGTTTTACAATAGTGGTCTCAAAGTCGAAAACGTTCCTCA
>NC_090748.1:84495661-84500661 GCF_036898095.1 Palaemon carinicauda | reverse complement strand
TTAACAGAAGACAAAACTACCGTAAAATCAAAGGTAGCTGTTATGTTATGTTAGAGCTACTTGGTCTTTGTAAGCCTTAACGTAAGATTAAATCTAGCTGGAAAATGATTTCCAGGGTCCCAACTTCAACAAAAATGACATAAACGTTCATTTAGTTTTCAGTAGGTACTGAATATTTTCCTTATCATTCTTCTAAATCTATTTGTAGGTATGTTGTACTGTATTGCATTCAGTGGTGTTCTAGGACTTGTTTCTTTTGCTACCTGCTGGTATATTATCTAAGCTCTATGGACGGTCTTTATCTTCCATTGTTTGCCTTTTTTATTTGTCATCTGTGGTTATACATTATAGATGCAGTGATCTGTGTCGAATTAATCTCGAATTTTTCAGTTTTATTGTGAAATATTCTATAAATCTCTTGATATTTCCCAGTTTTTTAATGCTGTATCATCACAATCAAGTCTTGAATATCTAAACATTCAATGGAATTCTTGAAATATATCATTTATATACCTCTTAGCCCTGTGCTCTCTAGTAAATGAATCTTTTGGTAACAGCTTAAGACTTGCTAAGCCTAAGGCATTGTAGACTGAAGTAACACCTATCCCCCAAAAATCCTAACATATATAATTAACACAAAGATAGGTGTGCTATGTGTTTGAGATAAGTCTATTGGTCAAATTGGACTCTGAAATCATGAAATTCTAGCATATACATCTCATCCATTTTATAATCTCTAATCAGTTTTATACTACATTATCTGAGCAAAGAGGAATTCTTTATCATATTAACTCTACGCTTATAATTGTCTAAGTTTGGATTATTTATAGCTCTCTTGTGTTGGCTTTGTCTCATGCTCACTCACAAAAGCTGTCAATCGTAGTTCTGTTTACTTTTATATATATATATAAATATATATATATATATATATATATATATATATATATATATATATATATATGTATATATATATACATACATACACACACACACACACACACATATATATATATATATATATATATATATATATATATATATATATATATATATATATATATATATATATATATATATATATATCATCAGCCGTTGTTAGTCCACTGCAGGAAAAAGGCCTCAGTTATGTCCTTGCACTCGCGTCTATTTATTATCTTTCTGTGTCAATCTATGTCAGCCAATTTTCTTAGTTCGTCAATCCATCGTCTTCTCTTCCTTCACTGGCTTCGTTTGCAGTTTCTAGGGACCCATTGTGTTATTCTTAATGTCGAGCTATTATCTCTCATTCTCATTATATGTTATGCCCATGTCCATTACTTTTTCTTATATGTTATTAGAATATCATATATATATATATATATATATATATATATATATATATATATATATATATGTGTGTGTGTGTGTGTGTGTTACTATATACATGTATATATTTATTTAACGGCTTTCCTCTATATGATATAATTTCAAGCGATAAATTCACTAGGTACATATTACTAGAGACTAGAGAAGAAAACATCTTAGTCAGAAATTGGCAGTACCCATTAAAAGAACAATAACTTTTCTGGAAAAAACAATTTAGTTGAAATTGGCAGTGACCATTAAAAGAATAACTTTGCTAAAGAAAAAAAAAACACCTTTGTCAGAATTGGCAGTGACCGTTTAAAGAATAACTTTGCTGAAGAAAGAAACATTTTAGTCAGAAATTGGTTGTGACCGTTAAAAGAATAACTTTGCTAAAGAAAAAAAAACACCTTTGTCAGGAATTAGCAGTGACCGTTAAAAGAATAACTTTGCTAAAAAAAAAAAAACACCTTTGTCAGGAATTAGCAGTGACCATTAAAAGAATAACTTTGCTAAAGAAAAAAACACCGTCAGAAATTGGCAATGACCGTTAAAAGAATAAAAACTTTGCATGGAATGTTTTACATTGTAAATACGAGTTTCATTTCCACAGCCTCCAGAAGATTAGATTTTGTACTTTTGAGTAATGCTTCGAGATCATACTCACCTGAACCATCACCATTGGCAAGCACATTTCGAAAAAAAAATCATAAAACCATCAGAAGTAGCTCTGAATAACTAAAGCTCGTTTCTCTGTCACGACAGTGTTGTCCTACCTTTACCTGGCGTAGACCGTCTGGGTCGGAAAGTTATCTTTGGTCGGTGGGGATGCTATGAACCATCCTACATGTCCATAGATGAGCTCCTGAGAATCTGTACCTTGGCATTTGATCTCGTCCTCGAGGAAGAGGAAGAGGTCAGCGTGAATGGTATCGTTGTAGCTGGGGACTGCGAAGGTGTTGTCATGGGTCATTTGTTAGCCTTTACTCCAACGATAGCTAAGAAATGTGCGATTTTCTGGCAGGTATGTTCCATTGTTTGAGGTGTTCTATAGCTTCAGGGCTTTAGGTTTTACTTTGTTTAAAGAGAGATGGACCTTTTTGCAATGTCTGTTGGGTTTAAAATTGCCATATAGAAAGGGTAAAGAGTAGATTTGGAAGTTTTACAGTTTTTTAACAAGGCAAAAATGTGCATGTTCTTTATCTGGGCCAATCAATATCCTCATGGCTTTAGGTTTTACTTTGTTTAAAGAGAAATGGACCTATTTGCAATGTATGTTGGGTTTAAAATTGCCATATAGAAAGTATAAAGAGTAGATATGGAAGTTTTGCAGTTTTTTAACTAGGCAAAAATTTGCATGTTCTTTATCTGGGCCAATCAATATCCTCATGGCTTTAGGTTTTACTTTGTTTAAAGAGATATGGCGTTTTTTGCACGGTGTGTTGATTTTAGTATTGTCGTATAGAGAGGGGAAAAAAAGAGGGTAAAGAGTAGATATGGAATTTTGCAGTTTTTTTTTTCTAGCTTGGCAGAACTTTGCATGTTCCTTGTCTGGGGCAATCTATATCTTCGAGGCTGTAGGTTTTACTTTTTTTAGAGAGAGAGAGAGAGAGAGAGAGAGAGAGAGAGAGAGAGAGAGAGAGAGAGAGAGAGAGAGAGGTGGCATTTTTTCAATATTTTTCAAGTTTGATATCGTTGTATAGAAACTTGAAGTAAAGAGTAGTTATGGAAGTTTCTCAGCTTTTAACGTTAGCAGAATTTTTCATGTTCCTTATCTGGGGCACTCTATGGCTTTATGACTTTAGGTTTTGCTTTTTTTAGAGAGAGGTAGAAGTTTTTTTTTATATATTTGTCGAGTTTAATACTATCATACAGAAACTTGAAGTAAAGAGTAGATATATAAGTTTTGATTTTTTTAGCTTCACATAACTTTATTAAGAGACCCAGAAATAAATGCAAATTTGATCTACCTATTTCGTTGAAGCCCTTGTTTATATAAATTCTCAAAAGAGCACACGTAGGCTTACTGTATTTTCGGACATATTCACTAACAACAAGAAACAAATTTTCTGGACCAAGTCATACATCAAGAAATCATATAGATGCCGTGTTAATGATATAGGCTTATTTGAAGGTTTAATGGTCTCTCATGAATGGCAGCGGCGTCAATGACCCTAGATGTCAGGATGCCAGAAAATCTCAAATTAATCAATCATGAATGGCAGAGGCAAGGGACAGTGGCATTGCCCTATCGAGCAGGACAATGCCCCAGAGACTGACCGTATATACATATGGTCAGCGCCCAAGCCCCTCTCCACCCAAGCTAGGAGCAAGGAGGACCATGCAATGGCTGCTCATGACTCAGGAGATAGACCTATAGGCTCCCCCCAAAAACCCTAGCCTTAGCTCACAAGGATGGTGAGGTTGCAGCGACCAAAGGAACTAACGAGTTTGAGCGGGACTCGAACCCCAGTCTGGCGATCGCCAGTCAGAGACATTACCACATCGGGCACCAGAATCTGTCTTACAGTCTCCAAAATTTATATGATACAACCGAAGTAAAATGGATTAAGGTGAACGAAGATTTTACAGAGATGGAATATTAAGCTCGATTTTAAGGGCAAAACTGCCGGCCATGATTATAGATATTCAATACAAATAACTTATGTACGAGTAATAGATAGGATTCTATGCATAAAGGACATTTCCAATGATAAGGATTACATGTTTGATAAAAAATTTCTTCATGCCATTTAGTGACATTTAATATTGAGGGAAAAATTAAAGATAATTTTTAATCTCATAAGGAAGTCTTGTTAATAGTAACTAGAAACTGTTGGAAATAACTAAGTAGTTGCCAAGGAGGTTGAAAACAGTCTTTTTCCCTTCTACGAATTGGTACAGTTGGCTTCATTAATTCTGGTACACTTCATAGGAATCAAAGGAGATATCAGTGTACCGGAATTAATGAAGCCAACTGTACACTTGTCTGAGATGGGTACCTTCGGAATGGTGATTCTCAGCCGGGTTGAGAAGATTGATTCCTTTATCTTTATAACACTAGCAAAGGTTCCTATTCTTGGAAATTTTATTGTATACTAGTGTCCGTGACCCGTCGAAATGACAGGTAAATATTTAGATAGATGAGCAGACACACACAGATTTAATCCAGCCCTTCCCCCTTTCCTAACTACAACCCGCTGAATTAGCAATTTGTGGGAGATTGTTGTTTCCGAGTGTACCTCTCGGGGTACCTCCTCTCACCAGGGTATGACTACTCCCTTTCCCCTACGCAAGGGTCGTTCAGCGTGACATATATATATATATATATATATATATATATATATATATATATATATATATATATATATATACGTATGTATATATATATATAAATGTATATATATACTCTATATATATATATATATATTACATATATATATATATGTATGTATGTATGTATATATATATATATATATATATATATATATATATATATATATATATATATATATATATATATATATATATGAAACTGGACACTTGCTCTATATTAGATAGGGGGGAGTATGATTAAAGCTTTGATTACATTTTACCGTTTTTCTTTTCAAATTCATCGGTATTCCAGGTTTATTGGGAAAATAATTCATCTGCTC
>NC_090748.1:84480661-84490661 GCF_036898095.1 Palaemon carinicauda | reverse complement strand
GCATACCTGAGCCCAGGGCTCTACCACATACCTTCATTGACCACTTGATGTGTATATATTTCATTTCAACGTAAATTTACTTTCCCATCTTAAAGTGATTGAGTCGTTTTCCACGAATGTTGTAAGTTTCGTTGCCCTGTCCTTTGGCGTCCAATTTGCCAAATCGTAGGTCGCTTAGCAATTTCCGGAAAGGACGATTATTTGCTAAATGTTACTTTCTGCTTTAATTCCTGAAACTATACGCACACGCTATCACTCCCTTTTTCTTTGGCATTCCAAACGCTATTTTTATATAGCCTTTATTTTTCTTAATTCATATTTTTCTAATTCTCTGTATTTCTATGTGTACTGATATCAAAATGTCCGCTTACGTTACTCTATTACAGTTTTTCAGGTTTAAGAATTTTACATAAAAATTCCCTTGCCTTTGATGCGAAGATGGTCTGCTTTTTTTCCCTCCTAGGACATGTTTCGTCTTCCATCTTGTTAATGTGTCCGTTTCATCTTCCATCTTATTAATGTGTCCTACATCAAAGCTCAGATGTGCCAGAGACACGCTTCTTACTTTTAAACTATTCCTCCTGTTCTCTTCTCAGCTGTATGCTCCCATTGCCTGGGTACGATAAGCAAGGGCGTAAGGTCGTTCTCTCTAGAGCTCCTAATATTGAAATCTCAGGCGATGAGTTTAACTATGGAATTAAGGGATTCCTCATGGTGATGGACGTGTGGCACGATGAGGATGAGCAAGCTAGCGTGACTTCTATTGTCACTGTGGAAGACTTTGCTAACTTCAGCATGCAGTTTGCAGCTCTTTTCAATCTGAGTCTAATGAAGAAGATGCATACACTCTTCGAGGTTAGTCATTTCAAGGGTTACAAGGAGTTACACGGATTTTGAGTGTCTCAAAGACTTCAGTCCATCCGCGGAGGCTTCATTTGCTCTTGGCTAGAGCGAAATATTTTGTTTAGAGAGTTTTTATGATCTTGTCTAACTTACTCTTGAATTCGCTTACCATGTTACTGTTTTTGCATGTATATATATATATATATATATATATATATATATATATATATATATATATATATATATATATATATATATATATAGAACATTCACACTAATTTGCCCCCTTCAGAATGAGTAGCACTCGAAAGGTACAGCCTTTTAGGATTTCAAAAAATTCTTTAAGGATGAGGGTGCTACCCGTGCGCCCTTTCCAATGCCAATGGAGACTCTAATACCCATATAGAATTGGGGAAGCTGATTGGTAGTAGCTGTACCAACCGTGTGTCACACAATTGTACATAATTCCTTTTGTATATATTATGCTTGTATCTGCGCTCTTCCCTCGCACTAAAAAGAACCTGAATGATCATGTCTCCGGTTTTGCTCTGTGACATTGTCTGTCTCTCGAACATGTTATGTCCTGTTGCCTTGAGGTTTTGTATATAAAGGAGAGTGTTCCTTAATAACCAACTCAGTCGATTGCATCCTGCCTTTGAGTTCACAACCTTCTCCCTGCTTCGTCACATTGGTGACTCCGGAGTGACTCGTTCCTCCCCCCCTCCACCTCTCACCGTTACTATGACGCCGTCAACGCATACCTTCTGCAGCAGTACTTGCCGTCGCCAGCCGCCCGTATAGCAACGCCTTTTCAGCTCTCTCAACATCCGTTGGGGGACCAAAGGGCTTCGCTCACCCTCGGGAAAATGACCAGTATCACTCGCCTGCAACCTGCCGCAGACAGCTCTCCTCGTGAGGTGAACCTACTTCGTGCCCTTATGGACAGCCACTTCATAACCTTCAAAACCTCCATCAACGCCTCCACTCGTGACGAAGAGGACACTTATTCAACTTCAACCGAAGCTGACGTAAATGCCGTAGGACATACACGCCTATGAATGCCGTAGGACATACACGCCTAAGAATGCCGTAGGACACATTCTCCTATGAATGCTGTAGGACACACACGCCTATGAATGCTGTAGGACACACTCGCCTACCCCGTGACGAGCCGGAGCAGCAACACAGCCAACCATCATCCACCACTCGCTCGCACCCCAACCAACTCACTCACTGCCGCTAATCGGCGCAGTTTTTACTACTACCTCTCCAGATTCAGGGCACCTATTTAACATGTTCAGTATGTCATTTTTAGAGGGGGAGCCATGTACCAACCGTGTGTCACACAATTGTACATAATTCCTTTTGTATATATTATGCTTGTATCTGCGCTCTTCCCTCGCACTAAAAAGAACCTGAATGATCATGTCTCCGGTTTTGCTCTGTGACATTGTCTGTCTCTCGAACATGTTATGTCTTGTTGCCTTGAAGTTTTGTATATAAAGGAGAGTGTTCCTTAATAACCAACTCAGTCGATTGCATCCTGCCTTTGAGTTCACAACCTTCTCCCTGCTTCGTCACATAGCCTAAGACAGAAAACACAGACCTAGCATACCTGAGCCCAGGGCTCTACCACATACCTTCATTGACCACTTGATGTGTATATATTTCATTTCAACGTAAATTTACTTTCCCATCTTAAAGTGATTGAGTCGTTTTCCACGAATGTTGTAAGTTTCGTTGCCCTGTCCTTTGGCGTCCAATTTGCCAAATCGTAGGTCGCTTAGCAATTTCCGGAAAGGACGATTATTTGCTAAATGTTACTTTCTGCTTTAATTCCTGAAACTATACGCACACGCTATCACTCCCTTTTTCTTTGGCATTCCAAACGCTATTTTTATATAGCCTTTATTTTTCTTAATTCATATTTTTCTAATTCTCTGTATTTCTATGTGTACTGATATCAAAATGTCCGCTTACGTTACTCTATTACAGTTTTTCAGGTTTAAGAATTTTACATAAAAATTCCCTTGCCTTTGATGCGAAGATGGTCTGCTTTTTTTCCCTCCTAGGACATGTTTCGTCTTCCATCTTGTTAATGTGTCCGTTTCATCTTCCATCTTATTAATGTGTCCTACATCAAAGCTCAGATGTGCCAGAGACACGCTTCTTACTTTTAAACTATTCCTCCTGTTCTCTTCTCAGCTGTATGCTCCCATTGCCTGGGTACGATAAGCAAGGGCGTAAGGTCGTTCTCTCTAGAACTCCTAATATTGACATCACAGGCGATGAGTTTAACTATGGAATTAAGGCATTCCTCATGCTGATGGACGTGTGGCACGATGAGGATGAGCAAGCTAGCGTGACCTCTCTTGTCACTGTGGAAGACTGTGCTAACTTCAGCATGCAGTGGGCAGCTCTTTTCAATCTGAGTCTAATGAAGAAGATGCATACGCTCTTCGAGGTTAGTCATTTCAAGGGTTACAAGGAGTTACACGGATTTTGAGTGTCTCAAAGACTAGTCCATCCGCGGAGGCTTCATTTGCTCTCGGCTAGAGTGAAATATTTTGTTTAGAGAGTTTTTATGATCTTGTCTAACTTACTCTTGAATTTGTTTACCACGTTACTGTTTTTGCTATTTTGCATGTAAAGGAATTACCACATTGAATGTTGTATCTTTTCAATTACAGTTTGCATCCGTTTGCTTCTGGACTGATTTGTGCTAACCGTGAAGAGGTTGTTTTATTCTACATTTATTATTTATTCAAGAACTTTGAATGTCTCTAATACCTGTCCCCTTAGTCGTTGAGTTTGTAGATCAAATAAGTTTAA
This sequence comes from Palaemon carinicauda, assembly GCF_036898095.1. Taxonomy (NCBI): domain Eukaryota; kingdom Metazoa; phylum Arthropoda; class Malacostraca; order Decapoda; family Palaemonidae; genus Palaemon; species Palaemon carinicauda. The sequence continues at coordinate 84,486,986 of NC_090748.1, read as the reverse complement.
ACTCTCCCTTCTCCGTCTATATCCAAATTGTCGTTGTGTTGGTACTAGTTTGGTGACCTTAGCTTGTACTGCTTCCAGTCTATCTTTATCCGTCAGAATACTTGGAGCGCAGAACTGGACTCTGTGTTCTAGATGTGGTCTTGCTAGTGATGTGTATAGCTGTAGTTCAATGTCTTTGTTTCTGTATTTCAATTGTCTTTATGTAACCTATTACTTTATGTGCTTTCTTTTCAGCTTTTATGCTGTGCTCGGTGAACTTCAAACCTTTGCTATGATTAGAGCGCTAGGCTAAATGGATTGATGATTGGTTGGCAACAGAAAACAGAATTGTAATCAATGGAGAACCTCAGAGTGGGCAGGTGTTACAAGCGGAATACCTCAAGGATCCTTCCTTTGCCTATTACTATTTCTGATTTACATTAATGGCATAGATTTATGATAATAATGCCGAGGCCTTCCTCCTGGTCTACACTTTCTATTTTATTTCCCAGCAGTGAGTAACCTGCTTGTAGGTTACTATAACCTTTGTGCATAACTTTACATTGCCCCCAGATGAAAGACATTTGGCCTTTTCTGGACCATTCTCCCAACATAATTAGATCCTTTCTTGGCTTCTATATCTTCCGAGTTTGCAGAGTTTATGCCTAATTTAGTATCGTCAGAAATGTTAGTTATTCTACTAGTTAATCATAAATCTATGTCGTTAATGTAAATCAGAAATAGTAATGGGGCAAGGATGGATCCTTGAGGTACTTGGCTGGTAACAGCTGTTCACTCTGAGGCTTCTCCATTGATTACAACTCTGTTTTCTGTTGTCAGGCAATCTTCAATCAATTTAGCCTAGTGCTCTAATCTTAACCATTAACTTTTTGAGAGGCACTTTGTCAAAATTCTTTTGAAAGTCTAGGAATATAATGTCTTTAGCCTTTCTTTCGTCATGTATACTAAACATGTTGCAGAAAAAATCCAACGGATTTGTCATACATGATCTATTATGTCTAAACCCATGTTGGCCTTTCTCCTCATGTTCTGCTGTTGAAGCTACTGTAATTATTTTTTAGAAATACCGCAAGTCACGAGGTTAGTCATAGGTCTGTGATTTCCAGGTTCTTTTTATGATCCCTTCATGTAGATTAGAGAAGCATTGCCTAGTATTCATCCTAGTGGTGCCATTCTTACGTTGGCTATCAATCGGAAAGTTTGTAAAAGTGTGGGGTTATCTCTTCTTTTAGTTTTATAATCTCTCTTAGGTGAATATCATTTGGACCTGGTGCCGTAGACTTACGTAATCCCTTTATTTTCTTTTTTAACATTTTCCATTGTAAAGGTGATTCTTTCTAGTTGTTGTGGCCCTTCATATTTGATAGCTGGTTCAGGGAAGGTTGTTGATTATTTCATAGTGAATACGCTTGGGAAATATACATCCATCTGTTCAGCTTTTTCCAAATAGTTTATATTATAAGATTACTCTCCGAGTTTCTTAATGGGTTAATATTGTTTTTAATTGGTTTTCTACTGTTAACATATGCGAAAAATTCTTTTGGATTTTCTTTACTAGTTGAACCCACTCTTTTCTCTATATTGATCTTGGCATTTCTAACTAGTTTATCTACATTTTTGCTCAACTTTTTTGTGAGGGCTATAGACTCATTGATTTGTGATTTTTTTTTTTTCTGTCTGCTTCTTATTGCATTGGCATAGTTCCATAGAACCATTTTGGCTGTGGAGTTCCTTTCGGTAAAAAATTTTGTATGCTGTATACATTTAGCTTTTTTTTCTTAGTATTTTTCTACAAAGGTGTTCCATTCTGTATCGATGTTCCCTGTATCGTCGTATTCTAAATTCTTGGTATATTCCTTCAGCTGTATCCAGTTACTTAGTTTGTAGTCTAGTTTCATGAAAAAAAAATCCTCTAGATGAGGAATATTCCCCTGAAACCTAACTATTCTAGGGTCGCTTTTGCAGTTATTTTCGCCTGCTGAGACACTGGATACTAAATTTTCATCAGTTGTGAGCACAATATATCGTATGGTTTATCAGTGTCAGACTCTTCCGTTTATTGAACGATTTACCTAGTCATTCTTAAGAGTTTGTATCTCTCTCTCTCTCTCTCTCTCTCTCTCTCTCTCTCTCTCTCTCTCTCTCTCTCTCTCTCTCTCTCTGTAAATTGATGCACTATGATTCGTGTTGGAATACTGAGACTCACAAGATTTTCACCAACATTTCTTAAAGAATAAGAACATTGAAGATATGATTTTCACGTAAATTGTACTACGTCACGGTATGTACCTATTATTAACATTATTTACATCAGCTTCGGATATGATATAGTTTGCAATTTGTTTTGCTGAGGAAAAATTTATTGAGTGTTTATTAAATAAATTATCTAACGATTGAATCTCTGCAATGTTCCTTGAAATAAAAAATTCATATTATTCCCATATTATCAACAAATTATGAAGAATTCATCTTTGACCAAATTACACATCTTTAACAAAATTCAGTAAACAACGATGAAAGTAACGTTTACATTTTCATTTTTGTTATATATCCTTTTAGCATCATCATTCCTTCTTTTTAATCTATCAATTTGTTTTTTATGTTTCTTTTCTCTATTCAATTATTGCGAAGTTTATTTTGCATCATTCTTAGCTTTTATCGAATGAAAAAGTAATCATGATGAATAATCATTTAGATAATAGGAAATGTACTTATTTCTTTAAAACTACTTTTAATATGTACGTCAACAATGGTAATATGAGGTATATCAAAAAGGAAAAACATTGTAGTACACTCGACTATAATGAGATTTTCCGTTAACAGTAGCTAAAGATAATGATAATGATAGTAATGAAATAATATTGTACTTATTATTATTATTATTATTATTATTATTAGGATATGTATAAACTATCAATAAAAATAGAATAAATAATAATAATGATGATAATAATAACAACTAGAAAAAATAGGCCTTCTTAAATTGTCGACCTCCGAAGCAAATGTCTTTTCATTAGTCGGAAAAAACCACAACAAAAACCTATAATTTATTGAAAAAATATTACGAAATGCAAAATTCGTTCCTATCCTAATTCATGTAACCTTTTATATATATATATATATATATATATATATATATATATATATATATATATATATATATATATATATATATATATATATATATATATATATATATATATATATATATATATTCTACCTAAAAGGATGAAGACCATTTTCGATATTCGAGAAGGATGACTCTGTTAGAAGTGGATATATCATGACGAATTTGATCAAAAAGGATCCCGAGATTTGATTTTTTTTTTTATGAACTGACTTCTTATTACTTTCTACAGGTTATATATATATATATATATATATATATATATATATATATATATATATATATATATATATATATATAAAGTATACATATTCGCACATGTTTATATACACGTATGTATATACATGTATATGTGTGTGTATCATGAGACCCAACATTGCTTTATTTCGGTATTTGTTTAGGCATTATTATACCCACACGTACCTGTCCTACGTTTTATATATATATATGTATATATATATATATATATATATATATATATATATATATATATATATATATATAAAGATCTGTAGAATCTTTGAGTTGATTTTTGTCTTCGTTGACATGTGGCTAATGTAAATTTTATACAAAATATATTACGCGTTTAATTAAATTACCATTTACTGATTGTGAATTACAGAAATAAAACTTCCCTTTGTGTTTATGACCAGAGCATTTCGACAATTCTGAAATGCACTTTTTTTCATTGAAAATGGTATCAATAAAATTACCATTATGTAATAAGGTATTGGCAGAGTTAATTGTATACATATCAAAAGTTTTAAAACGTTGGGAGACCTTTTGCGAAATTTAGTTCTGCTGTTTGGACTGGATTCATAATAGGAAATTAGAAGACCTAGAGTATGCTTATGACGTTGACCTTAGTAGCACACCACCATAGGACTTGCAAAGCTTGCTTATCAGAAGGCATGATATATCACACGAGTTTGGCGTATAGATAGGCTAAATAGAAGAAAGATAGAGATTATGAGAACGGAATATGCAATGGAAGATGAAATATCATTGGATGGGGAAATATTAATGTGGTAGAATCATTTAAATGTTTGGGAACTATGATCTCTAATACTGGGTCTTTAGAATTGGAGTTTAACGAAAGATTGAAAAAAAGTAAATCAGACAATGGCTACGTTAAGTAAATTTTTTAAAATCAAATCGCTTGAAATTACATATAAAAATCAGGCTATATGTCAGTTTAGTGAGATCTGTGTTACTGTATGGACATGAGCCATGGTATGACAATGAAACAATCTCCAACAGATTTAGTAGATTTGAGAACAAAGCCCTCAGAAGAATATCGGGAGGTAAATAGCAGGAAAGGATTAGTTATGAAACTATTAGAGATATTACTCGAGTACCATATGTGGATGAGATCATGGTGAGGGGTAGATGGAGATGTTTTTGGCATGCTCTGCGCACTCCACAAGAGATTAGTTCACAAAACATTTAACTGCGCTCCACAAGGTACTGGAAGAGTTGGAAGACCCAGGCCTACATGGCTGAGGACTATGCAGCGCAAAATCGGAGATGATGAATGGAGAAGTATTGAATTAAAAGCTCAAGATAAAGACGACTTGCGAAAACTAACTGAGGCCCTTGGCGTCAATAAGCGTGGGAGTAAACAATGATGATGATATGTACAGTATATATTTGTTAATAATTAGATGTAGGTATATGATAATGTAACTGATATGATGTTACTGTGATTACCAAGCATGTTGATAATCACGTATATCACGTGAAAAGGTGAATTACATCATATCTATCTATCTATCTAGCTATCTATCTATCTATTTATCAGTATGTCTACGCATAAGAATATTTTAGCCCCGTATCTCCCGTTAATAGGAACAGTTAGTTTACTATTACTCTCTCACAGAGTATACATATAGGCATATAGGCCTACTTGTTGCACGAGAGGAAACTATTAACTTTGAAACATGCCTGGATAGGATCAGCTAGGTTATACTTTTCGCATATTGCAGGAAAAACATAACACACACAAAGTTCTTGATTTCCATGGGCAGTTGCAAACTGTGGGGAAGACAGTGTAGCTTGCAAATTAGTATTTGAGTACAATTTTTATTTATAGAAAAAACCGAGGAAACTTTCTGCAGTAACGTATATGGGATGATAATAATAATAATAATAATAATAATAATAATAATAATAATAATAATTTAAAAAAAGAGTAATCAGAGATTCAGATATCGGCCAATGAAAATAGTAACAATTGCACTTTAGTCTACGGTCAAAACGCTCCATATATCAAAATTGACTGCTAATTAATTATTAATCTACTGTATAATAAAATTCCTGGATCCGGATCACCAACAAAATCTAATCACTTTTAAATTAGCCTATTTCTGACATGTCCTGTTTTGTGCATCAAAATTCATCCGTAACTTTTTGAGTTAGCCTAGTGACAAACAAACAAACATAGGTGAAAACAACTTACTTAGGGGAGGTAAAAAACTGTACTTTGATCTTACAGAAAGAGACTAATTAACCTGAGTTAATGAATATCATGGCTTGCAATTAACTTCTTTCAGACTTTTAAACTTTGTGAATGGAATATGAGACAAAGTATCTGAAAGTCATTCTCCATTTTTTACTTTTACATCATTATTCAATAGAATAAAAATCTTATGAAGGATATTTATATAAGTAATCATTAAACACTACGGTTAAATATAACTGATTCGTACAAGAATTTATTAAGAGACCTTTTGGACTAGAACTGCCCGAACACATGGCTCTTGTTGAATAGTTTCTAAACTTAACATCTATTTAGAAATTGAATAAAAGAGGAGCTAAATTATTTTATAGAAAGATTTAGTAGCATATGACACTTTTTATCCAAAACAACAGTCAATGACATTGTTCTCATTTCATGTATGAATATCTTAGGTTATCACTAAAGTAAAGTTCGAAATAACTATAAAACCATTTTATCTGAAAGGAAATTTTAATCAAACCATAAAGTTATTGGCTATTTTCTGATGTATTCTTCAGCTAATCTAAATTATTACTCTCCCAATAGTTTCTATCCAGAGAAGATAAAAGATCCCTATATTGGATATATTGAAAAGCAATATCCTGTTAGTAAGACTTATTCTGTACTGATTACAGCAATGCAGATAATTCTTTGTGCATTTTGGCTATAACTTACAAGTGTGAAGTGCTATATCTGCAAAA
>NC_090748.1:84458161-84475661 GCF_036898095.1 Palaemon carinicauda | reverse complement strand
TGATTGGTTGGACAAGATAATTCTAACCACAGCGATCAGGAAACTTTTCCGAGCTAAAAGGGCACCGCTGCGAGTCAGTGCAAATGCGCCCCATGAAAAGAAATTGACTATAGTAGAGCTTTGTTGATCATGGCGGTACTCAAACCCTTTCACCACGTTAAGGTACAGTAAACGTACGAACATACATACATGCTAACCCAATCAAGATAAAGGAATTGCTTTGGAAGCCTAAACAAATGTACGTGTCATCTGAAATGGCCCCTCCTGGTACGTGGCTAATGAAGGGTGAACTCCTCCGAGAATACCCTGGGAACAGCCCTGGTAGCTGGTTTTGGAGTGCCCTATTGTTCTATAAATCTCTCTAATTATGTTCTAATGTTTACTGTACCATATAGAATGTAAAGAAACCTTGCTTGATAAATCAGTCTTCTGAAGGAGTATCAAGAGACTAGTCAGGAGTTAAAAGTATATATATAAAGGTGTGTATGTAAATGGTTACATGCTCACAAATATTTTTTTTTTATTAACTTTATTCTAACAAGAGGTTTACATATGTGAGAAAAACTGCCATTTTTTTCGACTTGTTCATGGCACTATTCTCTTAAGAGAGTTGGTGATGCTTAACGTGTCATTTAGATTATGTTTTTCTTAGTTGACTGGATTATTATTATTATTATTATTATTATTATTACTGTCACCCAAGCTACAACCCCAGCCCAAGGATTCCAAAGGGGAAGTAAAGGTTAAAGGTGTCTGGTTTCAGTTCCAGTTTTATCTGAATAGTTGCTCACCAGAACGTTTGCCGGGTAAGCCCAAACCCCCACTGTGGTGGCCAACCATAGTAGTGCCCTCCCCAGTAAACAGCTTAAACTCACGGTCCTGGGTGGGGATCGAATGCTACGCGAACACGTTACTACTGTATTACCCAGTAACCCATTGAGGAAAGGAAATAACAAAATCATAAATATATCATCATCATCATCATCATCATCTCCTCCCACGAATATTGACACAAAGGGCCTCGGTTAGATTTCACCAGTCGTCTCTCTCTTGAGCTTTTAATTCAATACTTCTCCATTCATCATCTCCTACTTCACGCTTCATAGTCCTCAATCGTGTAGCCCTGAGTCTTCCAACTCTTCCAGTGCCTTGTGGAGCCCAGCTGAACATTTGGTGAACTAATCATGTAAATAGTATATATTCTTATATATACTATATACAAGTAATGAATTAGAAAACAAAATGTTTTAAGATCAGTAACATTAAAATATATTTGTCATATATAAACTATTAAACGAATTTTTGAGGTAATCCCTGGTCTCACATTCAGTTAGTTACTTTCAAAGATATTATTATTATTATTATTATTATTATTATTATTATTATTATTATTATTATTATTATTATTATTTTTCTCCCATCTCTGAAGTCTTTTTTCCCATCTTCTTACGCCTCGTAGTGGTTCCTGTCCATATCTTCTTAAAATGGTAGTTCTGTAATTCTTGGAGGAGAAACGCAGTTTAATGAGGAACTGTAGTGCAAGCACAAATCGAAACATCCTCTTCATCCAATCACCTTTATTACAACGTTTCGGACAATTTGTTCATCAATATTAATATTTATTCATTTGTTTATTATACATATATATAATTTTTACCATTTTTCCGAATTTCACAGTAATGCTGTTCCCCATTACTAGCCCATTATCATGGCGTGTTGAGGACTTAAAAACACTATTTATTTATCTATTTATTTTCAATAGACAAATGAATTCGGTCTTGCGTTTTGTTAATTGTTATTTATTACATGAAATTGAATATTACTTGCGAAAGTTTTTTATCATTTATATATATATATATATATATATATATATATATATATATATATATATATATATGTATATATATATGTGTGTATATATATATATATATATATATATATATATATATATATATATATATATATATATATATATATATATATATTTCATAGGGGTATTTCTGTCTATGGAAAACTGTCTTTAAAATTCTTGATTCCACTGCGTGTTCATTGATAATAATGTATGACCATTGTATTGGCTAAGTTTTAATTTGTAGTATTGACCAAGTAGTTCATTGTATTGGCTAAGTTTTAACTTTTAGTATTGGTCAAGTTTTAGTTCATTGTATTGGCTAAGTTTTAACTTGTAGTATTGGCCAAGTTTTAGTTCATTGTATTGGCTAAGTTTTAACTTGAAGTATTGGCTAAGTTATAGTTCATTGTATTGGCTAAGTTTTAACTTGTAGTATTGACTGTTATAGTTAATTGTATTGGCTAAGTTTTAACTTGTAGATAGTATTGGCTAAGTTATAGTTCATTGTATTTCCTAAGTTTTAACTTGTAGTATTGGCTAAGTTATAGTTCAGTGTATTGGCTAGGTTTTAACTTGAAGTATTGGCTAAGTTATAGTTCATTGTATTGGCTAAGTTATAGTTCATTGTATTGGTTAAGTTTTAACTTGTAGTATTGGCTAAGTTGTAATGCATCGTATTGGCTAATTTGTAATTCATCGGATTGGCTAAATTGTAATTGGTCACATTGGCTGAGTTGTAATTCATCGTATTGGCTAAGATGTAGTTCATTGTATTGGCTAAGTTTTAACTTATAGTAATGGCTAAGTTGTAATGCATCGTATTGGCTAATCTGTAATTCATCGGATTGGCTAAATTGTAATTGGTCACATTGGCTAAGTTGTAATTCATCGTATTGGCTAATTTGTAATTCATTGTATTGGCTAAGTTTTAACTTGTAGTATTGGCTAAGTTGTAATGCATCGTATTGGCTAATTTGTAATTCATCGGATTGGCTAAATTGTAATTGGTCACATTGGCTGAGTTGTAATTCATCGTATTGGCTAAGATGTAGTTCATTGTATTGGCTAAGTTTTAACTTATAGTAATGGCTAAGTTGTAATGCATCGTATTGGCTAATCTGTAATTCATCGGATTGGCTAAATTGTAATTGGTCACATTGGCTAAGTTGTAATTCATCGTATTGGCTAATTTGTAATTCATTGTATTGGCTAAGTTTTAACTTGTAGTATTGGCTAAGTTGTAATGCATCGTATTGGCTAATTTGTAATTCATCGGATTGGCTAAATTGTAATTGGTCACATTGGCTGAGTTGTAATTCATCGTATTGGCTAATTTGTAGTTCATTGTATTGGCTAAGTTTTAACTTATAATAATGGCTAAGTTGTAATGCATCGTATTGGCTAATCTGTAATTCATCGGATTGGCTAAATTGTAATTGGTCACATTAGCTAAGTTGTAATTCATCGTATTGGCTAATTTGTAATTCATTGTATTGGCTAAGTTTTAACTTGTAGTATTGGCTAAGTTGTAATGCATCGTATTGGCTAATTTGTAATTCATCGGATTGGCTAAATTGTAATTGGTCACATTGGCTGAGTTGTAATTCATCGTATTGGCTAAGATGTAGTTCATTGTATTGGCTAAGTTTTAACTTATAGTAATGGCTAAGTTGTAATGCATCGTATTGGCTAATCTGTAATTCATCGGATTGGCTAAATTGTAATTGGTCACATTGGCTAAGTTGTAATTCATCGTATTGGCTAATTTGTAATTCATTGTATTGGCTAAGTTTTAACTTGTAGTATTGGCTAAGTTGTAATGCATCGTATTGGCTAATTTGTAATTCATCGGATTGGCTAAATTGTAATTGGTCACATTGGCTGAGTTGTAATTCATCGTATTGGCTAAGATGTAGTTCATTGTATTGGCTAAGTTTTAACTTACAGTATTGGCTAAGTTGTAATTCATCGGATTGGCTAAATTGTAATTGTTCATATCGGCTAAGTTGTAATTCATCGTATTGGCTAATTTGTAATTCATCGGATTGGCTAAATTGTAATTGGTCACATTGGCTAAGTTGTAATTCATCGTATTGGCTAAGATGTAGTTCATTGTATTGGCTAAGTTTTAACTTATAATAATGGCTAAGTTGTAATGCATCGTATTGGCTAATCTGTAATTCATCGGATTGGCTAAATTGTAATTGGTCACATTGGCTAAGTTGTAATTCATCGTATTGGCTAAGATGTAGTTCATTGTATTGGCTAAGTTTTAACTTATAGTAATGGCTAAGTTGTAATGCATCGTATTGGCTAATCTGTAATTCATCGGATTGGCTAAATTGTAATTGGTCACATTGGCTAAGTTGTAATTCATCGTATTGGCTAAGATGTAGTTCATTGTATTGGCTAAGTTTTAACTTATAGTAATGGCTAAGTTGTAATGCATCGTATTGGCTAATCTGTAATTCATCGGATTGGCTAAATTGTAATTGGTCACATTGGCTAAGTTGTAATTCATCGTATTGGCTAAGATGTAGTTCATTGTATTGGCTAAGTTTTAACTTATAGTAATGGCTAAGTTGTAATGCATCGTATTGGCTAATCTGTAATTCATCGGATTGGCTAAATTGTAATTGGTCACATTGGCTAAGTTGTAATTCATCGTATTGGCTAAGATGTAGTTCATTGTATTGGCTAAGTTTTAACTTATAGTAATGGCTAAGTTGTAATGCATCGTATTGGCTAATCTGTAATTCATCGGATTGGCTAAATTGTAATTGGTCACATTGGCTAAGTTGTAATTCATCGTATTGGCTAAGATGTAGTTCATTGTATTGGCTAAGTTTTAACTTATAGTAATGGCTAAGTTGTAATGCATCGTATTGGCTAATCTGTAATTCATCGGATTGGCTAAATTGTAATTGGTCACATTGGCTAAGTTGTAATTCATCGTATTGGCTAAGATGTAGTTCATTGTATTGGCTAAGTTTTAACTTATAGTAATGGCTAAGTTGTAATGCATCGTATTGGCTAAGATGTAGTTCATTGTATTGGCTAAGTTATAGCCTGCACTGGAGGAAGGGAGTAGTTGATAATAGTGACGCTCACATACATTCCTTTTGTGTGCCTTCTCATATCTTTCCTTAGTTATTTTCCTATTTAAACAGTTCAACTTCTTTTACTTGTCTCGTGTTCCGTCTTTCACCTTATCCTAATAACAAATCTTTCTTATGAAATTTTATAGCTGGTCTTGATAAATTGCCTTAACTAAAAACTAAAACCCCCATCGTTACCATTAAAACCAATCTATAACCCCAACTCCTATCAGGATATTCCTCCCATTGCCAAGAATCGAGCCCTCTCAGGCCCTCATCGTCCTAGGCCGCCCTTCGATCAGAGATCCCTACTCGTCTACCATGGACGATGCTGCCAAAGCCATCTTGCTAATGTGCGATCTCCTCATCGAAGAGGACGAAGCCGCTATCATCACGGGGATCGATGTCCTCATGGATTCTGGAACCATGACTTTAGCACATGCGTCGCAGCTCAGTCTAACGGTCATCAAGAAAGCTGCCATTGTCATGCAGGTTAGAGAGCATCGGTAGTTATTAGCCTACACGTATCCTAATAATGCTGAATTGTTGGGTAAATTAGGAAGGCTAGATTTTGGAAGCCATCGTATTCTAAATCTAGAGTTCTGATGCTGTTCGGGTATTCATACATGACAAACCTACAAGGTCGTGACTCTATAAAGTAAGAATCTAAGAATAAAGTGTTAGTATGTGGATGTAAATAATCCGCCAAAAACACAAAGACGTGTACAAACACATACACACGCGCGCGCACACACACACACACACACACACACACACACACACACACACACACACACACATATATATACCTATATGATACATGCATACACACACACACACATATATATATATATCATGTACATATATATATATATATATATATATATATATATATATATATATATATATATATATATATATGTATATATATATATATATATATATATATATATATATATATATATATATATATATATATATATGACACCATATTTGGAAGGTGACACTTTATTGTAGTACAAAATTATGTTGTAAATTGTATAACAATAATGATAATAATGATAATAATAATAATAATAATAATAATAATAATAATAATAATAATAATAATAGCAAGCTATGGTTCCATGACTCCAATATTCTAATGACAAATAATCACTAAAAGATTTATTGTTTGCTGCTCTCTTGATTCGGGTACAATAATGCTTGTATTCTCTTCTAAACCTTTTACCACCTTCTGTACGCTCATCGTTTGGATACAGTGTAAGGGTTCATACATGAATTATTGATGCTAATTCTTTGCAAAATTTACTGTGTACCTTTAACCATAACGCATGATGCAAGATTTAACAAGAACTAAATTGTTGAAGCTTTAATCGCAGTGAATAAATTTCTAATCATATTTTTTCTAAAGCTTTAAAAGTTTTGTATTCTACCCAGCCTAATGCTTTCAAACTTTTTTTTTTTTTTTTTTTTTTTGGTACCCCCAATATCTTTGAATACAAAAGCTAGTATGGAAGTTCCTTGCTGTTATTTGTATGTAGCTCTTATTTTGAAAGTTTATTTGAAATGACCAGTAGTGCTGTTAATCTTAAGATATTGAAAAAAAATTATCTCTTCTTTCCCACCGTTATCCTTACATTAAGGGGTCGGTTGCCTGATGTGCCCTCTCCAATGCCTTCTATCAAAGCCATCATCTTCCATCAAACCTCTTCTCTTCATATCTTCCTTCACCTTATCTCGCAATCTAATTCTCTTCTTCCCTCTCTATCTTCCTCTCCCTAAGAGATTCCTTTCAAGCTAACCTCTCTCCCTCCCCACCATCCATCCTCAACACGTGCCCACACCATCTCAGTCGTGACACTCTTATGGCCTCTGTAATCTTTACTATACCTGCCATTCTTCTTATTTCATCATTTTCCAACCTTTTAAGCAGTGATATTTTCATAAACCGCTCGGCATTCTCATCTTTGTTCTCTCAACCTTTGCTTCCTTTTTTCGTTTTAGAGCCCTGGTTTCCAATCGATATATCAACACTGGTCCCATTACTGTGCTATAGATCTCGACTTTTAGCCTGATTGGCGTTTTCTAATCACATACCATACCTGCTACCTCCCTCCACATTCCCGAGTCTGCTTTTATCCTGATGTTAACTCCAGTCCCACATCCTACCTCCCGGCCTATAGTAGAACCCAAGTATCTAAATTGATCCACCTGTTTTATAACTGAGCCTCTACTTTCATGTATGGCTATCTTGTTCCTTCCTTACTGCTCGACATAACCTCAGTCCTATCCACATTTACACTAAAGGCTTCAACCCACCTCTATCCAAAGCCTCCTGCCACTCTACCACTGTTCTTAAAATATTTTATTTTGATTGTTATTTCTTCTCATATAGTTTTTTTCGCCCTTGTTTCCTTTCCTCACTATGCTAGTTTCCCTGTTGGGGCCCTTGGGCTTATAGCATCAGGCTTTTCCAACTAGGGTTGTAGCTTAGCAAATAATAATGATAATAAACTGTAATTCCTCCTCATTTTCGGTAGTAATCATCAAATCATCTGCATATAGCAACTCCCACAACTCATCATTTCTGGTCTCTACTTGAAACAGCCATGACCGATACAAATAAATACGGGCTTATTGCTGAACCCTAGTGTAATTCAACATTACCTTCAAAGATTTTTGTTTACTACCTTCGAAGATTTTTGTTTTAGGTTTTCGTTTCCCTACTCTTGTCCTTTTTTTCCCCTTCATCCCCATTCTAACCAATTTCTTTGGAACTTTCTTCTTCCTCAAGCACCAAAAACAGCATTTCTCCTTGGATTTTATCATATACTCTAGGTCTGCAAAGGCAAATGTGAGCTTCTAGTTTCCCTCCAGCCTCTTTTCCTGTAGTTGCGGATTGTTAAATGGCTTTAAAATTTATATTACAGTTAAATTACTGCAAATGCTTCTATTACTGTAGTCAGAAGAATACTTTACATGCGCTTTCTTTGTATCATGGTTCTTAAATGTTACGTTCACACAAGATATTTCAATAAATGGGGAATATTTTTTTATGCTCTTGCTGTATGATGATATAAGTTATCGCTTTTCTCTGCTATTATTACTGCAAGATTTAATCTTTGCTCTCTTTCAATACATTGTCTATCACGCTTTCAGGATATTTGAATTTCTTGCCTATAGTGTTATTCTTCATATATATATATATATATATATATATATATATATATATATATATATATATATATAGATATAGATATAGATATATAGATATATTGATAGATAAATAGATAGATAGACAGGGAACCCCTTTCCCTATATATATATATGTATATATATATATATATATATATATATATATATATATATATATGTGTATATATATATATATATACATAGATAGACAGGAAACCCATTTCCCATATACTGTATAATGATAAATTTACACACACACACACACACATATATATATATATATATATATATATATATATATATATATATATATATATATACATATAACTTTAAAGAAAGACTCGGAAATCTTTAAAGCGCAACTCAGATCATGTGCAACATCTGTATTGTTCCCAGTAAGGCCTAGTTTTAATATTACCCCAATTCTATGATAATCCCTTACTAATTAGCACTAAGCCTCCTTAAATATTCAGGGTCGCACTCCCTATTCCACGAGTGAAAGAAAACCAGCGTCAACTCATCTTAGGTCGTCCAGGTCACCGTGATCCCAGAACTACCTCCTTTGATGACATGGCCAGGGCAGTTTTGATTCTTTTCGACCTCCTCTTGGAAGAGGACGACTCTTTGATCATAAGAGGAGTCGAATTGGTTCTGGATGCTGGGGAGTTATCCTTCCAACATGCTGCGCAAATGACACCTCAAAAGATCAAAATGGTCTCGGTTTTGACCCAGGTCAATAGTCTTTTTTTCTATTTTTCATTGTTTTTCAAGGTTGAGATTTTTGTTTTAAAGTTTTTTTTTATATTCATATATTCAAGATAAAGGGCGAGTCTTCTTCTATTGGAATCTTTAAAGATGTAAATAGATTCTTTAGAGATTTTTAATATCTTTAGGTTTCAGAGAATCTTGACATTATTATTTAACCATTTGACTTTTTTTTTCTTTTTTTTTACAGATGCATTATCTTTTGATAAACATCTTATTAATACTTACCTTGTCCCTATATTCTGCACATTATCTTCATTCGACTGTCAGTCGGCTTTTATTTCAGTAACCTTGATTCATCTGTTATTGTTACCCTGACTTTCAATATTCATCTGAATGGTTTCGTTGCCATTAGACAGTTCTTCCTTCAGTTATTATTATTATTATTATTATTATTATTATTTTTATTTTTATTATTATTATTATTATTATTATTATTATTATTATTATTATTACCAGCTAAGCTACGACCCTAGTTGGAAAAGTAGGATAAGTCCCAGGGCTCCTACAGGGAAGTTAGTCCAGTGAGGAAAGGAAATAAGAAAACAGAATAGTGTGCATTAGTGTGCCCTTAAGCAATAGAACTCTAGCCTAAGACAGTGGAAGACTGGTACAAGGCCACTACCCAGTGGGGCTTTCCATTTCCCTTCAGTGGTGTCTAGTAAGGCTTTGGGGATTTTTTGTCACCTTAGTCTAGGTAATTTTTGTATAAATTATAACCCCATTCTATCCTCAGCCTTGCCTTTGCAAAAATTTTGACTTATTCGTTTTCCTTTGTTTTGGTAAAGTTATTGAGGTCTTTTCTTCTGCCATTTATCCTCAATTCTTTGTAACCTTCGACTTAACTTTGGACAGAATCGTTTACCTCTTCCTTTTGTAATGTAAAGGAGCTTTTAACTTTGTTCTTTATTTCACAATAGGAACTTTTGTTTTGGACATGACGCGGAGCTTTCTCATTTACCATTTAACTCAATTTTAGTAATCCTGAGCAGTTCTCCAGTATCAGATTATCACATTTTACTCTTGCATTCAATATAACTTTGTATTTTACCACCCTACCTTTCATTTTAACATATTCAGGATTACAGTTAACTTATTTCCTCCTTCGCTTTAACTGTAGATCTTCAATAAGTGATTTGACCTCTATGACTTACTATTTTTGTGGGTAATCTTGTCACTTCCAGTTAGCTTTATATGCATTAGTCAGTGAAACACACTTTTCTTAGTCCTCTTAAGATAATTGATAACAATGGTAGTTCAACTGAAAGCAATTGATAAAAATAACCCTTTTCTCAGATCGATCATCTGATTCCATTGGATTTTACTTATATCCCTTCCCGTGTAGAAATTTTTGAAGTTTCACTTTCTTAGTTTCTGAATCTCGAGATGGTTTGTTTTCGAACTTCGTCTTTTTTAATCAGTGTCCCATGGTATTGTTAGTTTCTCATATGCTGCAAATAGTTCACTAACTGATAGATTATGGTCCCTTATTATCTGATCTTCTGATCTGCATGCACATAACACAACAGATATTTCAGCTTCGTCTGAAAGTATCATTTTTCGTTTTCAGTGTAGTCTTACAATGTGACTGTGCCGACTTCCTCATGAATCGTGATAGCGGTTATCTTTATTGATTCTTTCCACTTTTGTATCAGTGGGTGTTGTTTGTTTGTTTTTAAATTGCAGGCAGTCCTTTGGCAAGTTTCAGTGCTTTTCATTGAATTTCTGGTTACCTGTAATGAAATTCTGACATCCTTCTATGCCTGTCTCATTAGCTTCTAAGTAACTTATGTCCTTTGGTAATCATTCCCTGAAGACTGATACTGTCCCAATCAAAGACATATTGACTAACTTCTCTCATGAACAAGTCTGCCAATTCACTAAGCACATTTTTATACCTTGACATTTTCATCCCTCTGTTGATATATCACTATATTATTGCCACAAATTGATATGCAATCGCATTTGCATTTGGTTGAGTCTTATGGAATTTCTTCCTAAATCCTTCATGCGTATGCTTAAAACAATACCCTCAATCTTTAACCACTAAATTTTACAATTTGACGTAGACTCGTATCCCTCTACTTTCGAATAAAAGCAGTTCAGGAGAAATAAATCTGAGACTATCGTTCGTCGCTCTTAGGATTCCTCTTCATTATCTACTCTATTATTATTATTATTATTATTATTATTATTATTATTGTTGTTGTTGTTGTTGTTGTTGTTGTTGTTGTTGTTGTAGTAGTAATTATTATTACATCCGCCAACGAAATTGGAAAGGTTATGTTTTCTCCCCTTTTTGAGTGTTTGTTTGTTAACAGCTTTCTGGCCACAATTTTAATCTTGGAGTAATGAAACTTGCAGGGATTAACTATTATTATTATTATTATTATTATTATTATTATTATTATTATTATTATTACTAGTACAAGCTAAGCTATAACCTTAGTTGGAAAAGCAAGATGTTAAGGGCTCCAATAGGGAAAAATATTCCAGTGAGGAAAGGAAACATGGAAATAAATAAACTACAGGAGAAGTAAAAAACCATCAGAATAAATTATTTAAAGAACAGTAACAAAATTAAATTAGATCTTTCATATATAAACTATAAAAACGTCAAAAAAAAAAACAAGAGGAAGAGAAATAAGATGGAACAACGTGCCCGGGTGTACCCTCAAGCAAGAGAACTCTAAAAACTCCAAAATACAAGATCATCATCATCTACATTAAAAGCCATTAATATTTAAGTGGGATATCTATTTCCGCAGTTCTTTTACTTAAATACTTATTAGATACAAGTGAGTTTTTTTTTTTAATGAATTAAATGCTCCATTCGTTTATTTATTTCAGGAAATTCCATTTACCCATGAAAATGAAACCTAAGATCTGTAACCTTTGAGGCAAGGTTTACAATTTAAAATCTGTTCTCGTATTCTAGATTTTGCAACCTTTCCACGACATGTTAAACTGATAAATTTTAATTAAAAGATATCAGCTAGAACTCTCTCTCTCTCTCTCTCTCTCTCTCTCTCTCTCTCTCTCTCTCTCTCTCTCTCTCTCTCCAATTAATAATTTTTACTGTTTAATATAGTACTAAATAATGGTACTCTCTCTCTCTCTCTCTCTCTCTCTCTCTCTCTCTCTCTCTCTCTCTCTCTCTCTCTCTCTCCTCTCTCTCTCTCTCTCTCTCTCTTCAATTATTGATAATTTCTACTGTCTTTAATATGGTACTAAAATAATGGTGCTATGAATTTACTTGAGATGTGCATAGCGATCAATCATCGGTTTGTAAATCATGGGTAACATTTCATTCAGGGAAATTAGATGTACAGTTGCACACGGGAATTCCTGGTACAACTCTGAGAAAGTACACCCAGCCATACCCACCACCTCTGCCACCTCTTCCTACACCCTGATGTTACAGGGTGTACTTAACGGTTTAAAGGCTGCTCATGAATGAGAAAGGAAAGGGACAGTGATATTTCCCTAGCAAGCAGGTCAATGCCCTGGGGACCTAGAGACTGACCTTATTTACCTATGATCAGCGCCCAAGCCCCCTCTCCACCCAAGCCAGGAACAAGGAGGGCCAGGCAATGGCTGCTGATGACTCAGCAGATAGACCTATATGCTCCCCCAAACCTCCCATCCTTAGCTCATAAGGATGGTGAGATTGCAGCAAACAAAGGAACTAACGAGTTTGAGCGGGACTCGAACCCTAGACTGGTGTTCACCAGTCAGGGACGTTTAGTCACCACAACCCTTCTTCGGACTGAGGTGTGACATGAACTCCTGTGTCTAACTGTACATGGGTAATTAAGTTTATTACAAGATTATTTAACGCGAGTTATTTCATAAAATATATTGAATATTAGTAAATGTAATAAAAATCTAATTAAAGAACATAGTTTTCTCTAATTTGTTTATGTAGAACGGGATATGAAATTAAAATCATAATGAGAGTACGGTATACTACAGAGTTTATGAAAACTAAGTTTCCTATCTTAGAATTACCATACGAAAATGATTTTGTCATTCTTTAGTCATATCTAGAATATGTCTCTCCTAACCTGTGATCAGATTAAAACATGGTCTCTGATAAAACTATAAGTAGTAGCTAGGTCTTATGGTCTCTGATAAAACTACAAGTAGTAGCTAGGTCTTATGGTCTCTGATAAAACTATAAGTAGTAGCTAGGTCTTATGGTCTCTGATAAAACTATAAGTAGTAGCTAGGTCTTATGGTCTCTGATAAAACTATAAGTAATAGCTAGGTCTTATGGTCTCTGATAAAACTAAGTAATAGCTAGGTCTTATGGTCTCTGATAAAACTATAAGTAATAGCTAGGTCTTATGGTCTCTGATAAAACTATAAGTAATAGCTAGGTCTTCTAAAATGGAGTTTGAGCATAACTATTTATTATTATCCCCATGATATGTACATGAATTACCAAATCCCTGAAGAGCGCCATTTCTCTTCATTAGTATCAGAACGTAAGAAGCAATGAGTAATTATGAAGTGTGTGAAGCTGCATTATATAATCTAGATTGAACATATCTCTATAGTTCAAAAGTAAAATCTGGTTTTCTGATATTTGTATTCCCTATAACTTGATAAAAAGTGAAATATGGAAAGTGAAATACTGAAATATCTAATGTACTTTAAACAGCTGTATTACGTGTTATATGGAATAATAATGATTTATTATTGAATATTGTATGATTTATTAACTGTATGTAATTACCTATGATACAATACAGGAGGGCTACCCAATGAGACCAAAGGGTCTGAATTACATCAATACACCTGCGGCCTTTGACACCGTCTTCAATATCTTCAAGTCGTTTATGAAAGAGAAGATGAAAAAGAGGGTAATTATAGATTTCACTTGAATTCGTATCGAGTCTCGTCATCTTACGGTAAGAAATTGAAAAAGTGAAATATGCAATAACTTTATAGAAATCGTATTTGTTAAAGTGAAAAGGCCTCTTCATCACAGATATTAAACATTGGATATCCATAATGAGGTAAGAGGTCCGTCAGTCAACCGTCAACACAGTAGTATTTATTAACATATTTGTTTTCGATGGTATTTTGTAGTCATATTTACTTGTGATTACTAAGAATGATTAACATTGACAATTTCCAAAATTTCAAAAAATCTCATGATGATTTCTACAGTACGTGCATTACAGCATTTAATAACAGACTCAAGAACAATATTGATAAAGTTAGAATATTCTTCTTTTATTGTCTTTGGAATTATATTATTTATCCAGTACACATTTCATGTTACCATTGAGTAGATAGCATACTGAATATGGTAGAATCATCTTTAGTTAAAGAGCATATAACTTGTGAACTTAAAATTTCTCCGACTTGATTTCGGGATTTCTTATTGCCTTATATGTCTTACTAAAGAATGGCAATGAATTATAAGCCTGTACTTTCTAGATTCATAGTTGAAAACACCGTTTCTATCCTCAACAGGTTCATATTCATGGAAGTGATCTAGAAAGCCTCTATAAGCAAGTTCCAAAGGAATGCCTTCCTGTTGAGTATGGTGGCACTAATGGCACCATTGAAGAAATCAAAGGTAATTGTGATAAGTATAGATTTTTACTGTCTTTATCATTGTGAAATATCTTTCCTTTTGTGAAAAATTAGATGAATAAGATTCATACGCAAAACCCTCGCATCGAAGTTTTTCCGGCATTAGATGCATCTTTAGATGTATATGAAATCCCCGGGCATGTAAATACCATGACGATACTTATTCATAGTTACGGAAAACATACAAAAGAACTGTTATTAATAAGGATTTCGGCCGATACGTGATCAAGGATCGTGCCTCAGTGACCAACGTATTCTTAATGGTACCATGACATCTATGCTGGTGTCAAGAAGATTTTAAAAAATGCGAACTTTCTTCCTTTTGAACTAGAGTTATGTAATCAAACGAATAACTATAATATAAACAAAAGATGACTAATTCCTTTCGTCCAAATGCAGAATATGATGTTATTCGAAAGTAAATAAATCTCGTGTTTCGCAGAAGAACTATGTTGGTAGTTCTTCACATATGTTAGCTTAACTGGGCCACTTACATAAATCTACTTTTTGATGAAGAATAATCGTACGAAATGTTGGGAATCTGGCAAATAGACCCTGTAGAATTGACCATGTCTACTTATTGTCCATTCCTTGCCTCTCCAAACCATTATATCTTAA
Source organism: Palaemon carinicauda (assembly GCF_036898095.1). NCBI lineage: Eukaryota > Metazoa > Arthropoda > Malacostraca > Decapoda > Palaemonidae > Palaemon > Palaemon carinicauda. The sequence continues at coordinate 84,460,520 of NC_090748.1, read as the reverse complement.
AAACAGAAAGAAAATAATGATTACTTATTTTTTAAGACTATCACCTGAATACCTCTATTGTTATGTGAAAGAGTTATGGTTGACAATTACCGACAGAGGTTAATATAACAACTAGTAAAATCAGATGATTGGAACTATTGACAAACGATGGTCATGTGATATGTTATCTTATATGATTACAGGAAAAAAAAGTGAGACATCTGTGAACATTTCAAATAATTAATTTTCATGTAATGAGTATATAGGAAATGACAAAAAGAATTTAAATAAAAAAGCACTTGTTACAATTCGCGTATTTGGTATGCAATTCAAGAATATATAAACCTTATAGAATATTCATATCATCAAAAGATCTTTAAAGCTCTCATTAATTTTATTGCTTGCAGTAATGAGTAAACCTTTCAAACGTTAGTGCAGCTACTCTGATTTTGATGATATATCAAATTCCCTATTAGAATTTAGCAATTAAGGCTTAAGGTTTAAATGTCGCTCATGAATGGTAGAGGCAAGGGACTGAAAGTGACAGTTCCCTAGCTAGCAGGACAATACCCTAGAGACTAACCATATAAGCTTATGATCAGCGCCCAAGCCCCCCTTTCCACCCAAGCTAGGACCAGGGAAGACCAGGCAATGGCTGCTGATAAATCAGCTGGTAGGCCTATAGGCTCCCCCAACTCCCCTCTCCTTAGCTCACAAAGATGGTGAGGTTGCAGACAATAGAAGAAACTATCGAGCTTGAGCGGGACTCGAACCCTAATCAAGCAGATCGCCAGGCAGTGGCGTATCCAATAGTTGCATCAACTTACCAGACACTTTCCTCTTCCAGACTATTGGCTGAAAAGGGTCGACGCTCGACGCGACTGGCTCCTGGAAGATGAGAAGTACGGAGTCGATGAGTCGAAGCGTCCTGGAAAGCCCAAAACAACTGCTGATCTCTTTGGCATCGAAGGATCCTTCAGGAAGCTCAATATTGATTGAGATGGTGACGTCATCGGGAGATCCTTTCAAAAGTGTTCAATAAAAATGTGATTGCATTCTGCTGAGTGTTTTAACTAGGAGAAACATAAAGCAAATATTAGCTAGAGAGAAGGCATTTTTAAATCTGTCCATTATTGCACTGACTGGTACCTTAGCCACGATTGTGCACAATCTGGTCACGTTTGCAAGGATTTCCGTATTAATGACTGTGATGTTAGTTGAATAAAATATAACACTGATGTTTTTCTATCAAAAATATACTTGCTGTGCATAGATGTAAAATCGGGTCTCCAGTAAGTACTACACAGGATATGATTATAATAAAAAAATTTCTTACATGATTTTTCTAAAAGCTTTGGAGACACTCGTTTTGGTTCATAATTTCCCTTAGACTTTGAGTCTATTATGTAATTTGCAAAGATATGGATTCAGTATAATCTAGAAACCACCAATGGTATTCTACTCGCGAAAATTCTCTTAAGTAATATGTAATTTTTAACTAGTATTTTTGTTCAGTAATTATTGTAAATATAGTGATATTTTCAATGGACCATAAGACAAAAATTTCAAATGCATAAGCAAATACAAGTTAAAAAACATGATGAACTATTTACATTTGTAATAACGAAAGGGATTTGTAGTTACGTGTTGCATTTACCTAAAATCCTATGGTAGGAAAAGGAAAAAATAATAAGAATTTGATACGAGTGGAACACAAGATCACTAACAAGATATTGTCCCCAGACTGATCCAAAAAGACTTCGCCTGACAAGAAGTCAGAAAAGGCTTTATTGTCATGGGTCGAATCTATTTGCTACCTTCTAAATAAGTTTGTAGCACTTTTATTGGTTAGTCTCACTCATGTCGTTACACTAATAATAATTAACCTATAAAGTGGTTAGTTAGCTTGTTAGTCCCATTCTTAAATTTAAATTCTTCACCTGAAGAAAAAAGACCCCATTTTTTTCCACCTGAAGATAAGCGACCCCAGCGAGTGTTGGGGTCCCCAATCTTCATGTGATCCTTTTTTTTTAATTGTATTTTACATCAATGGACTTCAGTAGAGTGGTGGTTTTAGAGAAACCAATAAGAAAATAAGTGGGCACCAAGATGTTAGAAATTGCATACACAGAAATTTCATTGAAATGAATGGACAACTGATCAATTAAAAAATATACACGTATCCTCAGTTAACCAAACTATATAAAATGTAATGATAAGATTAAAGAGGAAAGGTAATTTTGTAATTGTGTGAGCCTGTACTTCGTAGGTGCCCCAAATATAAGGCCTAAATTTTATATTCAATTCGAATCGATCCCACTAAAGGGCCGTGCGTCGTCGAGTAGGCCAAGGTCTGTAAGCCTTGGAGTAGGCAACGTTC
>NC_090748.1:84343161-84453161 GCF_036898095.1 Palaemon carinicauda | reverse complement strand
ATATATATATATATATATATATATATAGAACTAGATATATAGGTGTTAAAACATAATAGGTTAAGTAACCTCAACCTAAAAGAATGGCTGAGAGCTGAAGTGTAAATACCTTAATTCTTACCCTACAAGAAGAAAATGTGTAGAGTGAGAAAAATAAATGAATACTTTGATTCATGAAGAAAGGAACTTGATCCAATAATATTACGTTTACCCTGTGTGTGCAGGCATACGAATATCCCTGTGTTTAGACATTATTCATAGCAATATCCACTATCCAATACCAGAGAAAAACATGAGTGCTATATTAGGGTTTCCCATCATCGTCCCATTCGACCCAGCGGACGGAAGTCTCCGAATATCTGACGACAACTTGTCCGAATTCCCTGCTTTACTAAGGAATAGGAATCTCCGTAAGGTTCGCGTCAGCATCAGGAGCAACCCGCTTTATGTGTTCGAGCTTGAGAAATTCCTACTGACGTGCTCGAACAGAAAGATCAGGGTGAATGACCTCGCTCTAGAGGAGCTGTTTCGGCATCCGGATAATATTCAGGGATCTGTTCTTTTACGGCCACTACAAGAGGTACTGTCTAGGTATGTACTTTATGTCCACGTTTTTTACGTATTTCTTTTCTATATTTTCCAAGAAATAAACCAGATAAAATTTTTCAACACCAATTTCTCTCATATATTGGATTTTTTATTTTTTTCATATTGGAATTACTTTTCGTTTAATAAGAGAAGTCCGAACTTGGGGCTATGACATATAGTCTATGAGCCCCCGTCCGGAGATAAACTCCGGGTAATCTAAAGAAATTTTGATAATTGATGTATTATTTCTAAACGTTTACTTTTTCATACTCAGTTTCTGAAATGTTTTCCAGAATTTGTTGATTCATTTTTTTCGGTGTAATTGTTTGTTTGTTACTGATCTTTCACTATTTTTATATAAAATCTTCTAAAAGATTTTTATTTATATTTATTGGATATTAATTAAATCATATTCTTCTTCTTTTTATGTAGAAACAAAACTGGTCTAATGAATTGCGTTGACAAATGTTCCAAAATTTAGGACCTGCGGGGATTTTTATCCACAAATATTTATATAAATTAGAACCATATAGCTAATATTCCAGTGTTTCTCAAAAGAGTTATGCTTTTAAAGATATATGAATTCAAATTTCAAAAGCTATAGGCATAACATGAAACTTTTCTCTTTTCACTATCATTCTTGTGCGAATTACAGTACTGTACATCATGAAATCTGTAATGAATATTTAACTGTTTGGCGGATGAATATGTTAAAAGTGACAATTATGTTTTGGGATATACTGTATACCCAAACAAATACGCAGTAATGAGACAATGAAATATACTTGCTTACCTATTCGTTTCTAGATGTATTCAATGAATCACATAAAAACCTTTGGCGTAATAAGTTTTATCTTTATATCTTATTATAAGATAATTTTAGAATGGAATGTAAGAAAGCTTCGTGTTTCTTTTAAACGTCAGATTTTATTCAACATGAGTAAGCATAGAAACATATAAACCTGTTGCTTCTTTAACAAATGTAATAAAGACTCGTGGCTTTTTGATATTACAGAAATATCAATTGAATGATGTCTGTGTGATGCCCTTCACCTCTGAAATAATTTGAATTACCTACGGAATATTATAAGTAAAAAATTAAGTAGTTGTAGTAAATCTAAAAGAAACCATTAAAAAAATACGTTTTTCGAAAACTTCATGAGCAATGTTGTATTCCGAGTCAACTTCAGCTCTCTTTACTTACCCTTTTTTCCATCAACTTCAGCTTTCTTTACTTACCTTTTTTGTCATCAGCTTCAGCTTTCTTTACTTACCCTTTTCCATCATCATCTTTCTTAACTTACCCTTTTTCCATCAACTTCAGCTTTCTTTACGTACAATTTTTCCATCAACTTCAGCTTTCTATACTTACCTTTTTCCATCAACTTCAGCTTTCTTTACTTACCCTTTTTCCATCAACTTCAGCTTTCTTTACGTACCTTTTTCCATCAACTTCAGCTTTCTATACTTACCTTTTTCCATCAACTTCAGCTTTCTTTACTTACCCTTTTTCCATCAACTTCAGCTTTCTTTACGTACCATTTTTCCATCAACTTCAGCTTTCTATACTTACCTTTTTCCATCAACTTCAGCTTTCTTTACTTACCCTTTTTCCATCAACTTCAGCTTTCTTTACGTACCTTTTTCCATCAACTTCAGCTTTCTTTACGTACCATTTTTCCATCAACTTCAGCTTTCTTTACTTACCTATTTTGTCATCAGCTTCAGCTTTCTTTACTTACCCTTTTCCATCATCATCTTTCTTAACTTACCCTTTTTCCATCAACTTCAGCTTTCTTTACGTACCCTTTTTCCATCAACTTCAGCTTTCTTTACTTACCTTTTTCCATCAACTTCAGCTTTCTTTACTTACCCCTTTTCCATCAACTTCAGCTTTCTTTACTTACCCTTTTTCCATCGACTTCAGCTTTCTTTACGTACCCTTTTCCATCAACTTCAGCTTTCTTTACGTACCATTTTTCCATCAACTTCAGCTTTCTATACTTACCTTTTTCCATCAACTTCAGCTTTCTTTACGTACCATTTTTCCATCAACTTCAGCTTTCTTTACTTACCCTTTTTCCATCAACTTTAGCTTTCTATACTTACCTTTTTCCATCAACTTCAGCTTTCTTTACGTACCATTTTTCCATCAACTTCAGCTTTCTATACTTACCTTTTTCCATCAACTTCAGCTTTCTATACTTACCTTTTTCCATCAACTTCAGCTTTCTATACTTACCTTTTTCCATCAACTTCAGCTTTCTATACTTACCTTTTTCCATCAACTTCAGCTTTCTTTACGTACCATTTTTCCATCAACTTCAGCTTTCTATACTTACCTTTTTCCATCAACTTCAGCTTTCTTTACTTCCCATTTTTCCATCGACTTCAGCTTTCTTTACTTACCCTTTTTCCATCAACTTCTTTTTTTCGTACTTACCTTTTTCCATCGACTTCAGCTTTCTATACTTACCTTTTTCCATCAACTTCAGCTTTCTTTACTTACCCTTTTTCCATCAACTTCAGCTTTCTTTACTTACCCTTTTTCCATCAACTTCAGCTTTCTTTACTTACCCTTTTTCCATCAACTTCTTTTTTTCGTACTTACCTTTTTCCATCGACTTCAGCTTTCTATACTTACCTTTTTCCATCAACTTCAGCTTTCTTTACTTACCCTTTTTCCATCAACTTCAGCTTTCTTTACTTACCCTTTTTCCATCGACTTCAGCTTTCTTTACGTACCATTTTTCCATCAACTTCAGCTTTCTATACTTACCTTTTTCCATCAACTTCAGCTTTCTTTACGTACCATTTTTCCATCAACTTCAGCTTTCTATACTTACCTTTTTCCATCAACTTCAGCTTTCTTTACGTACCATTTTTCCATCAACTTCAGCTTTCTATACTTACCTTTTTCCATCAACTTCAGCTTTCTTTACGTACCATTTTTCCATCGACTTCAGCTTTCTTTACTTACCCTTTTTCCATCAACTTCTTTTTTTCGTACTTACCTTTTTCCATCGACTTCAGCTTTCTATACTTACCTTTTTCCATCAACTTCAGCTTTCTTTACTTACCCTTTTTCCATCAACTTCAGCTTTCTTTACTTACCCTTTTTCCATCAACTTCAGCTTTCTTTACGTACCATTTTTCCATCAACTTCAGCTTTCTATACTTACCTTTTTCCATCAACTTCAGCTTTCTTTACGTACCATTTTTCCATCAACTTCAGCTTTCTTTACGTACCATTTTTCCATCAACTTCAGCTTTCTTTACGTACCATTTTTCCATCAACTTCAGCTTTCTTTACGTACCCTTTTTCCATCAACTTTAGCTTTCTTTACGTACCATTTTTCCATCAACTTCAGCTTTCTTTACGTACCATTTTTCCATCAACTTCAGCTTTCTTTACGTACCATTTTTCCATCAACTTCAGCTTTCTATACTTACCTTTTTCCATCAACTTCAGCTTTCTTTACGTACCATTTTTCCATCAACTTCAGCTTTCTTTACGTACCATTTTTCCATCAACTTCAGCTTTCTTTACGTACCATTTTTCCATCGACTTCAGCTTTCTTTACGTACCATTTTTCCATCAACTTCAGCTTTCTTTACGTACCATTTTTCCATCAACTTCAGCTTTCTTTACTTACCCTTTTTCCATCAACTTCTTTTTTTCGTACTTACCTTTTTCCATCGACTTCTGCTTTCTATACTTACCTTTTTCCATCAACTTCAGCTTTCTTTACTTACCCTTTTTCCATCAACTTCAGCTTTCTTTACTTACCCTTTTTCCATCAACTTCAGCTTTCTTTACGTACCTTTTTCCATCAACTTCAGCTTTCTTTACTTACCCTTTTTCCATCAACTTCAGCTTTCTTTACGTACCATTTTTCCATCAACTTCAGCTTTCTATACTTACCTTTTTCCATCAACTTCAGCTTTCTTTACTTGTCTTTTTTTCCAATTCTAAAGTAATATCTTGACCTCTGTCGTTTTCCAAAACAGGTGTAGCATGCGTTTCTACATGGGGCAGCTGGACAATTCCTTCGTCCTTCCAGATACCATGGAGATATTGCACATAAGTGTTCCGAATAATGATGCCTTTCAACCTCTTAAGAAGATCATTAACAGTGGGAAACACCAATTAGGACTCTTATGTAAGCTATATGATCAAGTGTTTGTCTATTTATCCAAATTATCAACAATGTTGTAGATATTTTATTTTTCATTAATTAATACGTGCCATTGCAATTCGCATCGTATGAGTTCATTCGCGTTATGAATATGTTGTTGATAATAACTTCAATTATACTAATGCTAATATTCCCCTGAAACAATACCTTATTTATTACTAATATCTAACCTTATTTGCGGGATAATTTCATTAAACGTTTGTCTTATGACATTTTCTTTTAATACCCATAGGACGTAGAGGGACTAAATACTAGCTTTTCGTTCTGTATGTTTAAGCATTACTTTTTACCTCGTTGACCTAGGATAGCATGTTTTTTTTTTTACTGATATCTATAATGTTCACGAGTTTCCCAGGCATTGCTCATTTACAGACAAAAATATTCTAAATAGAGTGATACACTTGGTACATAATTTGTCTCTGTTAATTAAAAAAAAAAAACATGAAAAAGACTATATGGAGTTACGACCATTCATTTCATATAAATGCATTTTCAAACCGAAAGGATGAAAAAAATGATACGATCCCAAGTTTATATAAAAACATGGAAATATGCCTCAATACAAACATCAATAATTGACGTGAAAACATTGTATTTACCATGCAATCATAACAACTTTATCCTGTTCAGCTTGACGCTTCCCTTTGGTTCAGTGGCTCTTCTGAATAGGTTTTCATTAATCATGCGTTTGTTTTATACTTCCTTCGTGAGATATTGTAACTATAGTCCATTTCTTTTAGCGATGCATATTTGCACCGACTCGCGGCGGTGCCCTTTTAGCTCGTAAAAGTTTCCTGATCGTTGATTGGTTAGAATTATCTTGTCCAACCAATCAGCGATCAGGAAACTTTTCCCAGCTAAATGGGCACCCCTGTGAGTCAGTGCAAATATGCCTCGATAAAAGAAATGGACTATAGTACTCTGGTTATAAATTATCCGAGGCTTCATTGTCTTGAGCATTTATTAATAATTTTCATTTTGCTTTGCGTATTAAAGAATGGTTGCAATGAATCTCACGCTTTCCTCAGACTCGTTTGCAAGCATCGAGATTATGGCTTGAAATTGCATAAATTTTATATCAGTTTCATCTGATTAACTTAAAATCTTTTTAGTAAAAAGCAATGTTAACTGGGAATGCAATCAGTTTAGAGATATAGTTACAGATTCACTTACTATGGTTTTCCTCTTCAACCATAGGGAAAAATTTTAACTATTCGTCATCAAAAGAATTGGTCGCCTCCAAAATCATTCGCAATCAAAAGAGTAGATTTATAAATCCAGAAAATTGATTTACTATAGTCCATTTCTTTTAGCGATGCATATTTGCACCGACTCGCAGCGGTGCCCTTTTAGCTCGGAAAAGTTTCCTGATCGCTGATTGGTTGGAATTCTCTTGTCCAACCAATCAGCGATCCGGAAACTTTTCCGAGCTAAAAGGGCACCGCTGCGAGTCGGTGCAAATATGCATCACTAAAAGAAATAGACTATAATCCATGACATCCTTCAATGGGTTCTCTTATTACACAGTTTTACATACCATGCAACCAATAGGAATCTTTTTTTCATGGTTTTATACCTACAAAAGACCAGCCAGTCGTAATGATAGACTTAAACGATTCATACGAAAATGAAGGACAAGTAACATTTAAGAATAGGTACGACACGAAGCCTCTGTAATAGTCAGATATTCAAATGAGGTGCCATTATAAAGATAGCTAACTCATCAAGCTATATAAAAATTGCTATTTAGTTATCATAAGTCAGAGTGAGGCGAATTGTAAAAATATCCACTACTAAACAAAACTTGAAGTGAAATCTAACCTCTATTTCTTCTTTCTTTCTCTCTTCGCTTCTTTATTTCCAGGCATAAATCTAAGAGTTTCTTCAGTCGATATTGAGAAATTGTTACCACTCAAGGGAGTCAAGGGATGGCCGCCATCTTTATTTCTTCCCGACATTTACGCAAAACATATAACTAAGGTGGTTGGTGTTGCTGAGGCACTTCTTCCCACAGACAGGAGGTAAATGCTTTCTATTTACTGTTTTATTTAATTTACATAACATCACCTATAAAATTCATCTTCATACCATATTTAGTATCAAGTGACTTATAGAAATGTGGAATGTAATCAATCCATCCACCACCTGCACAAATGTATAGGGAAAACATGCCAGTATTGAAAAGTCAGCAATCAGAGTAACCTATTCAAGCAAAAAAAAAAAAAAAGTTAAGTGGATAAAAAATATTGAACAAATTAGAAACAAATCTACTATCAAATAGGACTTCTGATACCTTTTTCAAAAAAAAAAAAAAAAAAAAAACAGCGTGTGCTCTAAGTTTGACCTAAAATTCCATTTATCCAACTATTTAATCAAGATAATAAGCCATTCCTCAATTTGGTCGTCAAAATAAAACTTCAAGGGAAAGGCCACTGGCTCCTCGAAATTCAGATCTTTGTAATGACAATGTTTCTTTGACTGTATACAGATCATCTAAAATTCTAGGTGTGATTGTGAAATGATAATAATTACTTTGCTGCAAATGCTTTGCTGTTGAACTGGTTAACACAATGCATAGTTCATATATGACATCTATTTCAACATTGTTACTGATCTTTAAATATATATATTTTTTTTTCATTACTTCTGTTATATATTCTATTTCTCATTTCCTTTCTTCACTGGGCTACTGTACAGCTTTTCCAACTTTGGTTGTAGCTTCGCTAGTAATAATAATAATGAAAATAGATTGTTGATAACTTTGGGACAGTTCTGACATCAGCGCCGTACCTTAGAAGGGACGGTTACCCTCCCAAATGTCCCCGGTCTTCCAAGAGATGGGGGTCTCCAAAGCAAGGTCAGTAAATTAAAGTATGCAAGTATAGGCCTACATTTTATATCACCAACACACCAGTGGATGGGGCGCCTCTTTCACCAACTCAGCCTGATTCGAAGGATTTTTTTTTTTTAAATATACGGTTGTATCATATCAGCATTAACCTCGTACAGTAGCAAATTTCACATTGGAAGTCGTAAAGAGAAAATATTTTAGTAATTTCTTAAGTACAATTTGGTCAGAGTAGAGTTATTAAACTTTCAATATACTTTACCGGTGGAATTTTCTGTGTTTAATACCTATTAAAAAGTAGAATTTTGAATTCATATGACTCATCTAAAAGATACAATAGAATCGAATAATTTTATTCTTTTGCCCAAAGGAGCTTTTAATTACACCACATATATGTAAAGCCATCCGACACTACTATAGTCCATTTCTTTTAGCGATGCATATTTGCACCGACTCGCGGCGGTGCCCTTTTAGCTCGGAAAAGTTTCCTCATCGCTGATTGGTTAGAATTATCTTGTCCAACTCTTGTCCAACCAATCAGCGATCAGGAAACTTTTCCGAGCTAAAAGGGCACCGTTGCGAGTCGGTGCAAATATGACTCGCTAAAAGAAATGGACTATATTTAAAAACTTCCCTTCACTTTAGGGGTTGTCAAATTCATCAACAAATATAGAGAATGAGACGAAATCCCTTATAGTGAGGGACAGGATGACAATCAAGAACAGGCTTTCTTGAGTGAACTAACGAATAGATAGAAAAAATAAAGGAAAACCAAATAATAAAAGGAATAGGGATCATAGAAACCCATTTAGGATATCAAGCTAGAAACAATATTATTATTATTATTATTATTATTATTATTATCATTACTTGCTAAGCTATAACCCTGGTTGGAAAAGCAGGATGCTATAAGCCCAGGGGCTCCAACAGGGAAAATAGCCCAGTGAGGAAAGGAAAAAAAGGAAAAATAAAATATTTTCAGAACAGTAACAACATTAGAATAAATATCTTCAATATGAACTATATTAACTTTAATAAAACAAGAGGAAGAGAAATTAGATATAATAGTGTGCCCGAGTGTACTCTCAAGCAAGAGAACTCTAACCCAAGACATTGGAAGGCCATGGTACAGAGGCTATGGCACTACCCAAGACTAGAGAACAATGGTTTGATTTTGGAGTGTCCTTCTCCTAGAAGAGCTGTTTACCATAGCTAAAGAGTCTCTTCTACCCTTAGCAAGAGGAAAGTGGCCACTGAACAATTACAATCCAGTAGCCCCGTGGGTGAAGAAGAATTGTTTGGCAATCTCAGTGTTGTCAGGTGTATAAGGACAGAGGAGAATATGTAAGGAATAGGCCAAACTATTCGGTTTATGTGTAGGCAAAGATAAAGTGAACTGTAACCAGAGAGAAGGATCCAATGTAGTACTGTCTGGCCAGTCAAAGGACCCCATAACTCTCTAGCAGTAGTATTTCAACGGTTAAATGAAGGACGTTTTCGTACCTGTCTGATAATATAGGCAAAATGGTCATTACTAAAATACTTCGAAACATCCCAAGCAATACATTTATCTTCTTTACTTTTAACAGAATGTTCGGGTCTTTGTTCTTCCCAAGATACAAGGCGAAAGCATCCCAAATCATTAACGAGTTAATCGATTCAGATATTAAAGTCAGCGGCGGGATTTTCCTTCCGTCCACCTGCTTGCCGCCAACGAGGGGGGAACAAAGCATACTGGAGTTTCTGGCAGAGGATAAACTCGGTGCAAAGTGTGGCATAGTATGGTAAGTTCTTATCTTTGGTTTTAAAATCAAAGATAAAATGTAAAGAATGAAGACCTAGCTTACAATGTTATAATGCTAACTTTTTTCATTTATCTATCTATCAAGGCACCTCCACATAATTTTGGGGGGTAGCCGACATAAAAAAAAGAACAAAGGGGGACTTTTCTTCTCTTATCTCCTCCTAGCCTGACGAGGGATTTAGCCGAGTTTGGCTGGCACTGCTAGGGTGCAACAATACACCACCCATCCTCCCCAGTTATCCACCACAATGACGTTTCATATGCTGAATCCCATAATGCTGCTACCTCAGCGGTCACCAAAGTAAGCAGCAGGGCGTATCAGAACAGCATCACAATTGCTCGCCATTTATTCCTATTTCTAGCATGCTCCTTTGCCTGTTTCACATCTATCCTCCTATCACCTAGCTTTCTCCACTCCATCCATCCAGCCAAACCTTGGCATTCGTCTTGTACTTCTCCCATCAACTCTTGCATTCATCACCTTCAGCAGACGGCTATTTCCATTCTCTCTACATGGCCAAACCACCTCAACACATTCATATCCTCTCTAGCTGCTAATTCATTTCTTACACCCGCTCTCACCCTCACTACTTCATTTCTAACCCTGTCTAATCGAGATACCCCAGCCATACTCCTTAGACACTTCATCTCGAACACATTAATCTCCGTCACTTTCATTCCCTACAACCATGATCCATACATCACGGATGGTACAATCACTTTCTCATATAGAACTCTCTTTACATTCCTAACCCTATACTCTTTACCACTCCCTTCACTGCCCCTAACACTTTACACCCTTCATTCATTCTCCGATGTACATCTGCTTCCACTTCTATTTACAGCAACAACAGGTCCCAAGTACTTAAACTGATCTACTTCCGTAAGTAATTCTCCATTCAGCATGACATTCAACCTAGCACCACCTTCCCTTTTCGCTAGAGAGTTATGGGGTCCTTTGACTGGCCAGACAGCACTACATTGGATCCTTCTCTCTGGTTACGGTTCACTTTCCCTTTGCCTACACATACACCGAATAGTCTGGTCTATTCTTTACAGATTATCTTTTGTCCTCATACACCTGACAACGAGATTACCAAACAATTGTTCTTCACCAAAGGGGATAACTATTGCACTGTAATTGTTCAGTAGCTACTCTTCTCTTGGTATGGGTAGAAGAGACTCTTTAACTATGGTAAGCAGCTCTTCCAGGACACTCCAAAATCAGACCATTGTTCTCTAGTCTTGGGTAGTGCAATGGCCTCTGTACCATGGTCTTCCACTGTCTTTGGTTAGAGTTCTCTTGCTTGAGGGTACACTGAGCCACACCATTCTGTCTTATTGCTCTTCCTCTTGTTTTGTTAAAAATTTTATAATTTATATAGGAAATATTTATTTTAATGTTGTTACTGTTCTTAAAATATATTTTTCCTTGTTTCCTTTCCTCGCTGGACTATTTTCCCTGACGGGGCACCTAGAGTTACAGCATCCTGCTTTTCCAACAAGGGTTGTAGCTTAGCAAGTAATAATAATAACAATGATCTCATAACCTTACTTTTACCCACATTAACTCTCAACTTCCTTCTCTCACACACCCTCCCAAACTCTGTCAATAATCGAGCCAGCTTATCCTTCGAGTCTGCAACCAATATCGTAGCATCCGCAAACAACAACTGATTCACTTCCCACTACTTTTATTTTCAGGGTTAGACATAATACTGAATATGAACAATTTTCTTCCTTACCTTTATTTTCACATGTAAAGATAGTGAAGTTTATGAACTATCCTTTCATTACCTTTACCGCCAAGGATGAACAATGAAGGGTGTGCACTAACTGCAATATTTCTATTTTCAGGGATTAACATCGCAAAGATTATGAACCGTCTTTTCATTACTTTTATTTTCAAGAGTAAACATAATAAAGGTTATGAACTATCCATTCACTTCTTTTACTATTAGGGGTTAACTTAATGAAGGTTAAGAATTACCTATAAATTACGTGTTTTCATGGGAAAACATAGTAAAGGTTATAAACTTTTCCTTTGTTGCTTTTCTTTTCAGGGGTAAATATGATAAGAGTCACGAAGGAACTATACATGACATGGACTCCTGGTGGTGAATAACTTGTGGATTCTAAGTCAAGAAATTCATGAGTAATAGAAATTTTGTTCAACTTTATTGTATCTTTTCTTGTGTATACACGTTAAGAATTTTGAAATATTATTTTATTTTTGTACTCATGGAAGTGCCTTTCAATGGGAAATTAGATTTTAATAAACAATATAAAAGTCGGCCATCTGGCTTAAGAATATATTCATTTTCCCTGAATATGTCTGTATCAGTTATGTTAGATCTGCATGAATGAACTGTTGAAATACTTACTTTAAACTTACTTTAATAATGCAAAAAATAAGAGATTAAAGTTTTGTTCTAGTTAACATCTGCAAGTACAATGGTCCTGTGAAATAACAAAGCACACAAATCTTATTTCTTCCTGCATTGCCGAAATTAAAATTAATACTTTAATTTTTTTTAATGAAATTTAAGTTTTATGTTGATTGATATAATTTTTTTTTTTTTTTGCCTTCTGGTCTTTAAGTAATGGAAAGAAGTGAAATATGTTGATGTTTAGATTTTAGCTTACACTGGTTAATATTCTTAATATGCAAAGCTAAAGATTCTTTTGAAATGCTATTTATTGTAGGCCTACTTAGAATGGTTTTACCTGAGAACTAATTTGAGGTTAGATAGTCAGTATCCCTATCTTGTCATAAATATGAACTTTAGTTGGTCGTAATTTACTTAAAGGCCTAATTGTGTGTGTATACATAAAGGCTACATTCTCATTATAAATATCGATACCAGAGTTTTAGATAATGTAAATTTAATAAACCATAGGATAATAATTCATATGCTTCATTTAATGATTATTAGTCATAATATCGGAGAGTTTTGTCAGGCCGGCCAAATATGTTTTTTCCTTCAATCTAACAGTCATCACATTTCAGAAACTTTTTTTTTCTTTAATCAAAATTAATAAGGTATATTATTATTATTATTATTATTATTGTTGTTGTTGTTGTTATTATTATTACTATCCAAGCTACAACCCTAGTTGGAAAATCAAGAAAAAGGGTATGAAACCCCATGTATATCCGAATTTTTCGTCGCGATTCCTATAAATTGTTTAGGTCGAATTCGTCTGTAGGCTATTGACTGGGCTATTGGGAGTTTTCTTCTATAATTTTTGGACATCATTCATCATTATCAGCAATACATACATACATATACCAAAGGCACTTCCCCCAAATTTGGGTGGTAGCCGACATCAACAAGAAACAAAACAAAAAGGGGACTACTCTCTACGTTCCTCCAGCCTAACCAGGGACTCAGCTGAGTTCAGCTGGTACTGCTAGGGTGCCACAGCCCAACCTCCCACATTTCCACCACAGATGAAGCTTCATACTGCTGAGTCTCCTACTGCTGCTACCTCCGCGGTCATCTAAGGCACCGGAGGAAGCAGCAGGGCCTACCGGAACTGCGTCACAATCGCTCGCCATTCATTCCTATTTCTAGCACGCTCTCTTGCCTCTCTCACATCTATCCTCCTATCACCCAGAGCTTTCTTCACACCATCCATCCACCCAAACCTTGGCCTTCCTCTTGTACTTCTCCCATCAACTCTTGCATTCATCACCTTCTTTAGCAGACAGCCATTCTCCATTCTCTCAACATGGCCAAACCACCTCAACACATTCATATCCACTCTAGCCTCTAACTCATTTCTTACACCCGTTCTCACCCTCACCACCTCGTTCCTGACCCTATCTACTCGAGATACACCAGCCATACTCCTCAGACACTTCATCTCAAACACATTCAATTTCTGTCTCTCCATCACTTTCATTCCCCACAACTCCGATCCATACATCACAGTTGGTACAATCACTTTCTCATATAGAACTCTCTTTACATTCATGCCCAACCCTCTATTTTTTACTACTCCCTTAACTGCCCCCAACACTTTGCAACCTTCATTCACTCTCTGACGTACATCTGCTTCCACTCCACCATTTGCTGCAACAACAGACCCCAAGTACTTAAACTGATCCACCTCCTCAAGTAACTCTCCATTCAACATGACATTCAACCTTGCACCACCTTCCCTTCTCGTACATCTCATAACCTTACTCTTACCCACATTAACTCTCAACTTCCTTCTCTCACACACCCTTCCAAATTCTGTCACTAGTCGGTCAAGCTTCTCTTCTGTGTCTGCAACCAGTACAGTATCATCCGCAAACAACAACTGATTTACCTCCCATTCATGGTCATTCTCGTCTACCAGTTTTAATCCTCGTCCAAGCACTCGAGCATTCACCTCTCTCACCACTCCATCAACATACAAGTTAAACAACCACGGCGACATCACACATCCCTGTCTCAGCCCCACTCTCACCGGAAACCAATCGCTCACTTCATTTCCTATTCTAACACATGCTTTACTACCTTTGTAGAAACTTTTCACTGCTTGCAACAACCTTCCACCAACTCCATATAACCTCATCACATTCCACATTGCTTCCCTATCAACTCTATCATATGCTTTCTCCAGATCCATAAACGCAACATACACCTCCTTACCTTTTGCTAAATATTTCTCGCATATCTGCCTAACTGTAAAAATCTGATTCATACAACCCCTACCTCTTCTAAAACCACCCTGTACTTCCAAGATTGCATTCTCTGTTTTATCCTTAATCCTATTAATCAGTACTCTACCATACACTTTTCCAACTACACTCAACAAACTAATACCTCTTGAATTACAACACTCATGCACATCTCCCTTACCCTTATATAGTGGTACAATACATGCACAGACCCAATCTACTGGTACCATTGACAACACAAAACACACATTAAACAATCTCACCAACCATTCAATTACAGTCACACCCCCTTCCTTCAACATCTCAGCTTTCACACCATCCATACCAGATGCTTTTCCTACTCTCGTTTCATCTAGTGCTCTCCTCACTTCCTCTATTGTAATCTCTCTCTCATTCTCATCTCCCATCACTGGCACCTCAACACCTGGAACAGCAATTATATCTGCCTCCCTATCATCCTCAACATTCAGCAAACTTTCAAAATATTCCCCCCACCTTTTCCTTGCCTCCTCTCCTTTTAACAACCTTCCATTTCCATCTTTCACTGTCTCTTCAATTCTTGTGCCGGCCTTTCTTACTCTCTTCACTTCTTTCCAAAACTTCTTCTTATTCTCTTCATATGACTGACCCAGTCCCTGACCCCACCTCAGGTCAGCTGCCCTCTTTGCCTCACGTACCTTGCGCTTTACTTCCACCTTTTTCTCTCTATATTTTTCATACTTCTCTATACTATTACTCTGCAGCCATTCTTCAAAAGCCCTCTTTTTCTCTTCCACTTTTACCTTCACTCCTTCATTCCACCATTCACTGCCCTTCCTCATGCTGCCTCCAACAACCTTCTTGCCACATACATCACTTGCAATCCCAACAAAATTTTCTTTTGCCAACTTCCACTCCTCCTCTAAATTACCAGTTTCTCTTACTCTCACCTCGTCATATGCCATTTTCAACCTTTCCTGATATTTACTTTTTACCCCAGGTTTTATTAGCTCTTCAACCCTCACTAGCTCCCTTTTACATCCACCTACTCTATTCCCCCACTCTTTTGCTACAACCAATTTTCCTTCCACCAAAAAATGATCAGACATACCGTTAGCCATACCCCTAAACACGTGCACGTCTTTCAATCTTCCAAACATTCTTTTAGTTATCAACACATAATCCATTAATGCCCTTTCTACTACTCTTCCATTTGCCACTCTTACCCATGTATACTTATTTTTATCTTTCTTCTTAAAAAAGCTAGCACTTATTACCATCTCTTGTTCAACACACATATCTACCAGTCTCTCACCACTCTCATTCTCACCTGGTACGCCATACTTCCCAATGACACCTTCTACCTCTCCAGCACCCACTCTAGCATTTAAGTCACCCATAACAACTACATAATTCCTTCTACCCAGTCCTTCTACACACCTAGTTAATTCATTCCAAAACTCATTCCGCTCTTCTTCACTTTTCTCACTACCTGGCCCATATGCACTGACAAACGCCCAACATTCCCTACCCAACCTAACCCTTACCCATATTAACCTAGATGATATCTCCTTCCATTCCACTACTTTACCTGTCATCCATTCACTCAGCAATAAAGCCACACCCTCTCTCGCTCTTCCCCTTTCAATCCCAGACACTCTACCAGACATTTCACCAAACATCACTTCACCCTTTCCTTTCATCTTTGTCTCACACAAGGCCAATACATCCATCCTTCTACTTCTAAACATACTTCCAATCTTACATCTTTTACTCTCTATCGTACTACATCCACGCACATTCAAAAACCCCCAAAACTAGAGTGCGGGGAGCAGTCACTCTCCCCCCAGCTCCATCTCTTTGTTGCTGTCTCACAGGATTCTTTTACAGGAGAGGGGGTTCCCAGCCCTCTCATCCCGTCCCTTTTAGTCGCCTCTTACGACACGCAGGGATAACGTTGGCGCTATTCTAATTGTTTTATGCCCCCGCGGCCACAGCAATAAGAAATAAAAAAATTTTGTAAGCATATATTGCCTGTCTTACCTAATGATAAAGCCATTTATTGTGATTATATAAAATCATATACAAGTTTTAATAGAAAACATTTGCTAGTTGTTTTTATGTTGTAGCTTCTAGTTGAGTATTTTTTGTTATGATGTTAAATGAAAATAAAAGGTCTGAAATTGCTCTTACACACCTTATTTAAAAACAGCAACCAGAGGCCTTATGATAAAAAAGACAACCATTTAAAATTATCATTGTTAGAGAGTCATTGTAAGTGCAAAGTAAAGTTGCCAGTTACTCTTAAAGTTATTTTTCATAGTAACTTTAACTGTCCCTAGATGTCATTAGTATCCGAACAAGTTTCTATCCTGTGTCTTGGATCGTTCATCATTCATGCTGTGTGCAGAAAACGTTGAAAGAATTACATCGAAATCGGTGGTAAGTAATCCTATATATTTATACGTTATTCTGATTCAGTCGTATCTCATTCGTGGTATAATTTATTTCCCCTGCTTTGCCTTTATATTGTGGATTAAAATGTGATACAAAAGAGCTAATTTCACCTCAGAATTTATTCACAGGGCCAGACTTGTTTAATGGCTATTTTCTCAGTTATTTATTAGGCCTTTTCTCTGGAGTTTGTACATTACCGTACTGGACGAGTGTTAAATTTTAACTCGGTTAAGTTTTACTGTATTACAGTATCATTTTGCCTAACTTCATGTTGCACAGTTTTGAGAAGGCATAGTAAGCTAAATAGGTCAGCTTAGGTTGCTGGGAGACTAATTGGCCAGGGATTCGTTTGCCCAAACCCACAAGTTGTAACTTAAAATGTGAAAGTTTAACTTTTTCCCCAGCATCGTTCTGATAAGTATATCTCGATTATTTTGACTATGAACATGGTGTCCTATTATAGTCAATTTGGATAGTCTAGTTCTCCCCCAGAACATGATTACGGATACGTCATAGGTTGGGTAAATAGGAAATCTTCGAGTTTAATTGAAGGCCAATTTAGTGCACCGACTCTTCTCTTCTCTTTATTTTTATCATGTCCTTGTTGGCTTGGTAAATTTATAGAAAAACACTCGACAACATTTCTTGAAAATTACTGCAGTAAATTGTGCTTTCAACAAATATGACCTTTATTACACTGCAATTAATCCATTCTACCATTATGGACCCATCTTCCTGAAGGACACAGGTGGGAAGCTTGGGTGTTGGGTGTGCGAAAATAGAACAAAGCATGATTTCATCTTTTGAGATTTGTAAAAGGGTACAGAACCTAACAAAAAATCACCCACCTAACCTAACCTAGTAGTTCCTACGTCACAATCCCTATCCGGGGGAAAGCCCCCTCGATCCCCCTTCCCAGGTCACAAAATGTGATTATTTAACACTGGAGACTTTTAAAAGGGTATAGAACCTAAGAAACCCACCTAACCTAACCTAGTTCCTAGGTCACAACCCGTAGCCTGGGACGGAACCCCTCCTTCCCAGGTCACAACCCCCTAGCTGGGAGCAAGCCCCCGGGCCC
Source organism: Palaemon carinicauda (assembly GCF_036898095.1). NCBI lineage: Eukaryota > Metazoa > Arthropoda > Malacostraca > Decapoda > Palaemonidae > Palaemon > Palaemon carinicauda. Next base: position 84,435,530 of record NC_090748.1, on the reverse strand, counting down.
CCCTTCCCAGGTCACAAATTGAAATTAGGCTAAATCACAAGTAAATCCTTACAATTTGATAAAGTAAATCTCAAATAATTCCGTACCTTATGATTGATATCTACGTCTTTTTTTTGATATACCAAATTTCAAAATAGATTTGACTTCATGTCCTTTTGTCACTACATGCGTTCCTGTTGTAGTCGATCCTATAAATAGCTTCACAGCACTCTCAACACTTTTCCTTGAAAATTAGATTTTCTTTGAGCATATTCAACAACTAGTTCAATACCACAGCTAGAAAAATCATGATAAAATTCTTCATAACCAACATAGCACTGCACACAATCCGTAGGAATTCGGTTTTTGTCAAAATTAACGCCAGAAGGGCCAGCCACTGCCTTTTCCATAGCTACAACAAAACAAAATGCTGGCTTTCCCTCATATTTGAAGAATCAAACACGGGTACCAGTGGACGTCAAGATAACTTTATTACTCTGCTGAAATCCTTGTAAAACTTGGTTTTTGACTGAAGTGGTTCGTAACTGGTTATGAAACCATCATGTCTTAATGATATCACAGTTCCCAGCCAATAAACTGTAATTGGAACTGCTTGTGTTTGCTTACTAAAGTGAGATAAAGGTTTCATCAAAGGTAAACATTACTGTAGAGGAAACTTCTCGCCCGACGAGAAAAAATTGAGGTAAAAACTTATCAATCTCATTTAATTCCACCTCGTTCAATCTCTCATATGAAAACTCTACTTTTTATATAGATTGCTCTTTCCATGTACAGTAGGTGATTATTTTTGTTAATATCGAGTGCCGCATGCTTCTGAAGTTTTACAGAGGATCCCAATAATTTTGTCCAATTTTTTGTGGATTTATTATATGTCTCAGGGAATAATTTATAGAGAAGAAATGGCGATTTTTACCATTATTTATCGATCTGCCAGTAAATTTTCCCCACCCAAAGCCCCTGGTTCCCCCTGGGGGGCTCCCATTACCATACAATATGTTAGGGTATATCTTATTAACTGTTTATTTGCGAGGGAATTAAAGGTAATTTTCGAAGAAAATGGGAGTTTTTCTATATATACCCCAATTTTTTTATCAGTAAAGTTTGTCCCATGTATTTCTATAATAACACCGTCACCTTCTCAGTAAGTAAAACCCTATATGTAAGTGTGCTATTCATTTACTAGGTACTTATAAACATGTCTATTATCAAGATTGTTCTAATGACACAAGCTCTTAAAATTTTACGTTTTCTTGTGAAATTTCAAGTACAGTACTGTACATGGATGTGCTGTGCATGCCATCTGCCCGAGTTACTATTTAAGGCACCATAAGTATCTGTAGTATGTTTTAGTATTAGAATATTAAACTGACCTAAGATACCATATGGTCTTGCTTTATTAGTAGGAGTCTGATGTTCCTATATGGTGGATAGCAAATAGCACTGGAATTACTGGCGGTTGGGGTAACCCCAAATTACTCTGTACGAGTGTTATAGTTTTAGTCTTACAAATTTTGTCATGTAGCTGCCAGTTATGTAAAAATGTCAAGGTTTTTTTTAGTTATATAAAATATGGATTAGTATCTTACTGGGTCAGTTAACAACCCTCACAAGTGTCAGCCATAACTGGAATGAGGATTATTTTTAGTTGGAATGAACCACCAAAGCGCATTTTCTAACAACTTCGTGATCCATGAAAACCCAATAGGCTACTGTGTAAACTGTTGATTAAAATATCTAGAAACTAATTGAGCAATTTGAGGTGAGGCTTGGTCAAATTGTTAGCGATAGAGATGGCTAAAGTGCTAGGCATGCTTAAACAGGTCGTGGTCTAAATATTCTTCCTTTGAGAACTGTCAAAAACTACTAGCCAATAATAATGTGTTTACTAGAGGTAACCACATACTCATTGGAGCTTCATGCTCAGTGGGTGGGGCTACTGCTTATGTAGGTGAAAATTATCACTGTCCGCAATGGAGAGGAGTCAAGTGGAAACAAATATGAACGGAGAGCGAGCTACTTGTCATGACATGGGAAACCTCGACAAACAACTTGGAAGAGAGTCATTTTTTCGGGCACAATATACAAATCTTCGCTCTTTACATAGTACAATATTATTTTGGCGCTGGCTGAAACCAGCTGTTAAAGGTTTTGCGAGGTGTAACTACCCTCCGGTAGTTAGCGGGGGTAGACCTGCCACCCCACTCAGACCAGCACTAGTAAATAACTCCCACTTTTTATTTTGACTCAGTGGATTACAGACATTTTACTCCCCCCTTTAAAACCAATTAAAAATTTCCCAAGTAACTGGCAGAAAAAGCTAAAATTTCCTCCTAATCTTTTCCTCTTACAGGTGTGACTGCCTGTGGGGATCTTAATCATGCTGGTTTGTCCCAGCAATGAAGGGCACTGTTGCGACACTTTCTTGTCGGCAGAGGATCCTCACGGTCTCTACCCTGCGAGTAGGGGTCACTCCTGCACGTAGGAATCTCCATGCTAGTTGCATCAGGAGTGGTCAACATTTATCAAGCGATGGAAGAATGGATTCTTCCCCTTTAAGGTCAGCCTTAAAAGGGAAGAAACATCGCCACCGAACTCGGTCGACGCGACCTCACCATCATGACTGCCCGATTGACTTCCCCTTGGTGTTGGACGAGTATGAGTGGCTTTCGTGTGACTCTGGGACATCCCTAAGTGTTGGGGGGGCCTCTGTTGCTTCCCCTAGCAAAGGAGCGCCAGCCGGGGTGTGTAGGGAAGTGGCTTTCTGTTGAAGCAGTTCGTCTGCTGTGACCTTCCTTTGGGGCTTGTGGGGTTCGCATGCAATGAAAGGTTACAGGAGGTCTTGTAGCAAGGGAATGACTCCCATCTTCTTACTCAAGATTCCGTAGGCCAAGGACAAAGTCGCGTGAGCTCGGTCGTCTTGTCCTCAGCACCTACTCATCCCAGCGTTCGCTTTGCTTCGGCGGGTGGGCGTGAGTACAGTAGTTGCTGACATGTACTCTTTGGAGTGACTTGTCAGGGGCTCTCTTCGTAGTGAACCCTGTAAATAGCTTCGGCTAAGTCCCAAGGTCATTTCATGAAGTCAATCTTCTATCTGTGTTCGCTCAGACTGAAGGGAAACAGAGTGAGCTGCCCGGAGGTCAGCCTCCAGGTGTTGGACAACCTTCCCTTCTGAGGGAAAGTCATCCTCCACAAGGTGTTGGGCACCCTTCCCTTGCATGGTAGGGCTTCTGCTCCCATCCAACAGTCTTTTTGCTGCGAGGAGATTTGCTGATGAGCAAAAGGGGATGATCGTCCCTCCCACCTGTGTGAGAAACAGCCTTCTCCCGAATGGTCTCATACCCCCCTGACAATTCTATTGTAGGGCACTGGATTCGTCCATACCCCGCTCCAGTTCATTGGAGCATAGCTTTTTGGAGCTGGATGATGGTGGGTGGCGATTGCTTGCAATTCCTCCCCCTCCTCGTGTCCTACAACATAAGTGTTACTCACTATGTAAGGCTAAACTCTAGAGGGTTTGCGCGTTCGCTTTCTTCCACTTGGGAGCTGCCATGGCTTCCTTGCCCTTGCAGGGATAAGATGAGTGAGAGAGTTTCTCTCCATGACGGGTTAGCAAGGGAGTACACCAGCGGATGACTCTTGTGCAGCGTTGCGCACCCTACCACCTGGCGAGCTCGTCGGCCTGACGAAGGTGCAAGCTTTACCTCTGCTACACGTAGTGCTCTTTTGGGCAAGTTTTCCCATCAAGACTTGCGCGTGCAAGAAGCATCGTCTAGAGCAAAGGCAAATCTTACCTCGTTAGCCTGTGATGCACACAGTCAGGCACGCACATGTGAACTACTCTACACAAGCACGCTTTATCAGCTCTTGCCTCGAAATCTGTCTACTTTGCGAGAGGAACAGCAGCTTCCTTTGGTAAGGAAGGTAGCTTTTCCTTTACAGGCTGATTGCTTGGTCAGACATGTGGACGGCGCCCACTTCCTGAGGGAAGTTGAGCATAAGGCATTCCACCTAAGCCAAGGAAACAGACTCGTTGGGCTCAATTGGGAACTGTGTCATTCTTGAGAGATATCCCTTGGTTCCTTGACCTTGTCTAGGAGAGGAAGCAGGCGGTCTCAGGATCGACCGATCACCCTCCGACAGTGCCACCTCCGAATGTCCTTAACATCCTTTTAGATGTCTCGTCTTCCTCTAAGGGAAGTGAGGTCCCTTCTGATCCTGGATGCAGCAGCTCAGCTATGCAGCTTCCTCCTCGTGCCATCCCAAACCTCTCTCGCCTCTGATGTCCACAAGACATCGGAAGTATCTGAATACCAACTTCTTGGAGAGGCTGGGTGCAATTCCCATCGTGTCATACAGGAGGAAAAGGAATTGGAGGGAAAACATCCCCCCCCCCCACTGGGGATTACCATTCATCCTCAAACGAGCAGAGGATCATTTCTCGTAGGGAAATCTCTCTCACGGACAAGTATAGGCTCTCACCTCTCATCTCTACTGTTGTACCTGCCTGAACCTCCTTCCTAGGTGGCAGCAGTTCCTCTTTCCACTCCCTCCGAAGGTGCAAGGCCTAAGGAGCGAGAGAGGAAGGAGAGTTTTTCCTTTCTTGAGCATTTTAACATCTGTCCGAGAAAAGAAAGAACACCAAGACTACCCATAAGAATTGGTATTGTATGGGTGAATGACAACTTCGAGGGGAATGTTGTTTGGCTTCCTCTGTCTCCGGAGCACAAGAGTCTTCCCATGAGGGCCCATTCCTCTGCAAGAAGGAACTCGGGTGATGACTTCAACCCTCCCTGGGTGCTATGGGTGCTAGCTCGGAGAAGGAACCTTTTGATGACTGCCTTGAACATTTTGATGGAGCGCTGCCTGCATCTGACAGCCCTAAGATCTCTTCGTAGAGCAGAAAGATGCAGACTACTTATATCTGCTAGTCATGTCCTGCATACGGAAGGTTATTTCTCTAGGGCAACTGGATCAAGTTCCAACGGAGGGCAAGGACAATACACCAAAACCCACTAAACTAAGGTAGCCTTGCCTTGGTCATGCAGCTCCCACTTAAGGCTGCCATTGTGCGAGAACCCATGGCTTTCACACTTTGTGTAATTGCTGTCCTAAAACGAACGAAAGAACGGTCATGTGGGGTGAAGGCGGTAAAGAAGAGGGCTTATGACTAAGTGGCTGGAGTATCCCAGTCCCTAAGGTTGGTTGATTCCTCTCGGTTACTTCCTTTCTTGTACATCCTGCAGAGCGAGTATTAGAGATCGTTTAGGAGGATCAGTCTTCTCTACCGTCTGATTCTGACTTGCACAGAACTCTACTCTGGCCAAACTGGCTACCTTGCCAGTGCATTTCAATGTGGGTGATGGCCAACAATGAAAGGGTTGCAAATTGTTTGTTGCAATCCGTTTCATGGTTGGACTACTGGTTAGGAACAGTAGGCTACCATGTGAAGAACGAGGACCTCTCTACTCTTAAGAGAAGAGAGCTCGGCCTTCCTCCGTTCAAGAGCTAGAACCCTTGAGTTCCTAACACACAACATTGTGAACCAGTGGGTCAACTGGGTTTTGAGGTGACGTGATGCGCTGGTCTCAAAATTCCAGCGGCAGGTACCTGAGAGAGAAGCAATGAATTTGGGCAACTCCTCAATGGATGGTCCTCTCTTCAATGTGGAAGACATCTAGGCAGTGGCAGATAGATAGAGGAAAGTGAGCCAGGACTCTCTCCTCTATTGGGCAATTACCTCACGCTCTCACTCGGTGGTACCTCCACCGCAGAGTTCTTCTCTGATATGGCTCAGGGTCTATGAAGAGTTCTCAGAAAAAGCAGGCAACGCAAACCCAAGGTCCCAAACAGCCCTTTTTACGTAAGGGCTTGAAGAGAGGCAAGGGAAGCAAGAGAAAAAAAAAATGAAGGATGATCCTGCTAGGGCGGAGATTCTCCCAATCAGTCCACCAGTAGGGGAATGCCTGAAGAGCAGGTGGCAGAGGTGGATGCTCCACGGGGCCGAACATTTGTCGGTCTCCTTACTAAGGGAGGGATACGTACATCTTTCCATTTACACATACTCCTTGTCCTCTGACCTTCCATCCGACAATGTCAGATTACTACGCCAGGGTCCATGAAGAAACAGGCCCTTTGGGCCGCCATCCAAACCATTTTAGAGAAGGATGCTCTCCAAGAGATCCTGGAAGGGTCCCCAGACTTAGTCATTTATTTCTTGTAGAAAAGGCATCTGGAGGCTGGAGACAGTCATCGATTTCACAACCATGAACGAGTTTGTACAACAGATAGAGATGGCCGAGACTGTCAGACAAGCCATCAGACCACAGGACTTCATGATATCGTTAGACCTCAAGGATGCGTACTTCCAGATTCCGGTTCGCATTTTCTCAAGGAAGTACCCAAGATTCACACTATACCAGTTCAAGGGGTTGTGTTATGGTGTTGACTGCACCCCAGGTGTTCATGTGGATCCTTTCTCTAGTGTCCACCCGGGCTCACAAGAGTGGTATTCGTCGTCGTTATCTGGATGATTGGCTGGTTCTGGCCGACTTGAGGAGACCCTTCTCCATCGAGACAGGCTTCTCTCATTTTGCCGACATCTAGGGATCATGGTAAATTGAGAGGCAGGCTTCTCTCATTTTGCCGAGATCTAGGGATCATGGTAAATTGAGAAGCAGGCTTCTCTCATTTTGCCGAGATCTAGGGATCATGGTAAATTGAGAGGCAGGCTTCTCTCATTTTGCCGAGATCTAGGGATCATGGTAAATTGAGAAGCAGGCTTCTCTCATTTTGCCGAGATTTAGGGATCATGTTAAATTGAGAAGCCTCGCCTGCAACCGTCTCAAGACAGGGTATATCGAGCAATGAACAATATGACCAGACTGGGAAAAGTTTCCATCCAAGGAATGAGTAAAGAGCTCAGACCTTTCTCTTGCTGGACGAATTGCCACCACGTAAGTGGCAAAGGGTGCTGGGACACTAATAGAAAAGTTAGTTCCCAACGACCATCTTTGTGTCCGGTCTCTTAAAGACCTTTTGGTCTCGGCACCTAGACCCGCCGAGCACTCTGGTGCTGGTAGGTCAAGAGCAGAAGAAAGACACCAGCCTGCTCAGAAGAGTAGACCTTTTCTCTCTTCTTCTGGATTTGTTTCTCTTCACAGACGCATCAAAACAAAGGGTGGGGGCTCGCCTGTTGTACCTCACAGCTTCCTAGCTTTGGTCCGAATAAGAGCAGCAATGCCCATATACCTCCTAGAAATGAGGACAGCCTTTCTCACTCTCAAGCACTTCCATCATCTCCTTTCAGGGCACCCCTTAGTGCTAATGTGCTGTAGTAATCCTCAGATGGACAGGAAAAAATTTGGGAAGAAGAATGTGCTGGTGGTCTGTGATGGTCTTTGGAACAATAGATAGCCAACAAAATTTTGACTGTGGTGTTTGCTGACAATCGACCTGTTGCAATGTCTCTAAACCGGAAGCTTCTGGTGTACTGTTCTCCAGTACTGGATCCCCAGGCAGTCTGGCAAGATGCCTTCCAACATCCATGGGACAGATTAGACCTCTACGCGTTCCCCCCTTCTGCTTAGTAATGAGGTTCGTGAAGGGAGTCGTTCCCCACTCCCAGTCCTTAGGTGATACACCTAGGATTCCCTTGTCGCCTCCTCTCTTCCCAGGGTCCTCTCCTCCCTCCAATCCTAGGAGGAGGTCGGAAGTTCTCGCACAGGCGGGCCCCTCAGGCAAGGGGAGACGATCATCCCCTCGCAAAAGACCTCTGGAGGAGATTAGGCTTGAACCTCAGGGTAGCCCCCTGCAGTTCAAGACGCCACAGGCCAGGCCTAAGGGGGAAAGGAAAAGGATTCGTCCTTCGCCCCCTAAGGAGGATAGGGTTACTTACTATGGAGAATCCTTCCGTTCTTTACCAGTCGAGATAGCGTCTAAGGAGGCACGACCTGCGACCAGACGGGATTCTCCCCGTACGGCAATGGACTTGATTCCACCCGTAAGCCGACGGAGTCCTCTCCTCTACGCGTTCCCCCCTTCTGCTTAGTAAGGAGGTTCGTGAAGGGAGTCGTTCCCCGCTCCCAGTCCTTAGGTGATACACCTATGATTCCCTTGTTGCCTCCTCTCTTCCCAGGGTCCTCTCCTCCCTCCAATCCTAGGAGGAGGTCGGAAGTTCTCGCACAGGCAAGGGGAGACGATCATCCCCTCACAAAAGACCTCTGGACGAGATTAGGCATGAACCTCAGGGTAGCCCCCTGCAGTTCAAGATGCTACAGGCCAGGCCTAAGGGGGAAAGGAAAAGGATTTGTCCTTCGCCCCCCAAGGAGGATAGGGTTACTATCTATGGAGAATCCTTCCCTTCTTTACCTGTCGAGATGAGCGTCTAAGGAGGCACGACCTGCGACCAGACGGGATTCACCTCGTACGGCAATGGACTTGATTCCACCCGTAAGCCGACGGAGTCCTCTAGGCTCTTGGGGACAGAGAACCTCCGGCCTCGTAGGAGGGAACCGAAGGATTTGTTCACCATCCCCAAATCCTCGCTTCGTTCCTCACTGCCTCCCAGGCAGCTGGAAGCGAGCACCTCCCTGGTAGTCTCCTTATCCCCAGTCTATACAGTTGACAACTTCGACCCACGCCGGGCTCCTATGGACGAAAGCTCGGACATGGAAGCGTTCCCCCCTTCTGCTTAGTAAGGAGGCTCTTGAAGGGAGTCGTTCCCCGCTCCCAGTCCTTAGATGATGCACCTAGGATTCCCTTGTCGCCTCCTCTCTTCCCAGGGTCCTCTCCTCCCTCCGATCCTAGGAGGAGGTCGGAAGTTCTTGCACAGGCGGGCCCCTCAGGCAAGGGGAGACGATCATCCCCTCGCAAAAGATCTCTGGAGGAGATTAGGCATGAACCTCAGGGTAGCCCCCTACAGTTCAAGACGCCACAGGCCAGGCCTAAGGGGGAAAGGAAAAGGATTCGTCCTTCGCCCCCCAAGGAGGATAGGGTTACTTACTATGGAGAATCCTTCCCTTCTTTACCGGTCGAGATAGCGTCTAAGGAGGCACGACCTGTGACCAGACGGGATTCACCCCGTACGGCAATTGACTTAATTCCACCCGTAAGCCGACGGAGTCCTCTAGGCCCTTGGGGGCAGAGAACCTCCGGCCTCGTAGAAGGGAACAGAAGGATTTGTTCACCATTCCCAAATCCTCGCTTCGTTCCTCACTGCCTCCCAGGCAGCTGGAAGCGAGCACCTCCCTTGTAGTCTCCTTATCCCCAGTCTATACAGTTGACAACTTCGACCCACGCCGGGCTCCTATGGACGAGAGCTCGGACGTGGAAGGGCTGAGCGATCTCGAGGACAACGCTCTGCCAGCAGCCGCTAGCCCTAAGCTTACAGAGGATGAGAGGAAGGAGTCGGAACACGCCTTCTGGCAGGTCCTAGCCTGCATCCGTTCCATCCATGGACTTCCAGATCCATCGGCAGCCCCTCTAGATGGGAAAGAAATGGTCCTTGACCAGTTCTATGGCACTCAGAAACCTCATAGGACCAGTTCAGCTTTGCCCTAGTCAAAGGGGTTGAAGAGTGCCAAACAGAAGGCAGTGTCCCAGGCAACTGGGTCCACCTCTTCTCTCCGCTCCAACTCTTCCTCCAAGCCTCTACCTCCTCCGTATGTGTTTCAGAGGAGGTACTACGAGTTCCTTGGGGAATCTCTTCCTACGCTGCCTCTCGACCACTCTATAGAGGCACTCTCAAAGGCTACCCCCTTCGAGAAACTTATGGGACTTCCAGTCTCCTTTTCGGCCTCTGAAATCCTAAACCAGGAAAAGGAGGCGAAGTACGCCATGCAGGCTACTTCGTGGCTGGATTTCTGGCTAGGATCCCTAGGACAACTGATGCGGTCTAAAGACCTGTCTCGGGAGTCCTCCAGGAAGTCTTTGGAGACTTTCCTATTGTCTGGCACTCGGGCCATCAAGTTCCTCTCCCATCAGGTAGTGAACCTTTGGGCCAACACTATCCTGAAGAGGAGATATGCCGTCATAGGCAAGCTCTATAGACATCTCCCTGAGGCCGAAGTAGCGAGTCTGAGAAATGCTCCTTTCGAGGGCAATTCTTTGTTCCATCCTGAGGATGTCGAGCGGGTGGCAGAGGTGGAGGAAATCCAATCAGGACTCCTCATCCAAAAGGTCTTAACAGCTAGACCTTACCCCTCTCAGCCACAGCGGAAAGCACAGCTAAACCCGCAACCGAAAAAGGCTAGAGACCCAAAACAGCAGGGTAAAAAGGGTACAAAGCAGGCCTTTCACAGCAAAAAGTCCTTCCGTGGAGGAAAGGGTAAGAAGGGATCTGGCCGAGGCCGGTCCAAATAAGACAGGCAATCCTCCCATTTGCCCATCTGTGGGGGGATTCCTGCAAAGCCGCTGGCAGAGGTGGCTTCACCACGGGGCCGAACCCTGGACGGTCGAGGTGATTCGTTCAGGGTATCGTATCCTGTTCACGCTCTCTCTCCCTCCACTGACTAGAGTGCCGATTCCATTGAATTCCTGTGCAAAGGGATCCGCACAGGAGTTTGCTCAGCCTTGAGTCTCTCCTTTAAAGTGAAAGGAGTCGATATTTCCTCCTCGTTGGGACTTTCTTTGCTCATACGCAGTTATGAGCTTACTTTTCCCCAGGCAGAGCTAAGACCTCCCCCTTGGAACGTGGTTCGGGTCCTTAGGTCTCTGAAGGGCTTCCCCTATGAACCACTACGCCAGGCCTCAGATCGCCTCCTCACGTGGAAGACGGTGTTCCTGCTTGCTCTGGCTTGGGCCAAGAGAGTTGGCGAACTTCATGGTCTATCTGCTGATGTCTCCCACTCTAGGAGAGGGGGGAAAGTAATCCTCAACTACATCCCTGAGTTTGTAGCTAAGACTCAAAATCCGGGTGTGCCGGACTCCAGGTTCGGCCCATTTCGGATAGTCTTCGTTCTGTAACCGAAGATCCAGACCAACTGTTACTATGTCCAGTGACGAGAAGTGTTACTTAAAAAGAACAGCAAAAGCTCACCCCCCCGTGTACGAGCACTTTTTGTCGGCACGGGGAAGGTCAAGAGGAGGGTCACAAGGAATACTGTTTCCTCCTGGATAAGGAAAGTAATCGAATACGCTCTATATCCAGATCCTCCTCTGTCCAACCGACCCAGAGCTCATGACGTCAGAGGCATTGCAACGTCTCTGGCATTCAAGAAGAATTTTTCTGTGGCACAGATATTGCAAACGGGCATGTGGAAGCATCAGATGACCTTCTCAGCCCTCTACCTGAAAGATGTAACCCACAGGAGCATGGAAACCTTCTCCATTGGTCCTGTGGTGGCAGCACAACAAGTGATCTAATGCCTCAGGCTCCTTGATGGACAGTAGCAGAGGGTTGAGGGCTGAGGTTACCCAGGTTAGTCTAGGGTGAATGAAAAGAATGTCTGGCTCACTTCTTTCTTTCTCCTTCCCCGCCCCCCCGGGGAAATAGCTCCGCTATCCGAAGCATGGCTGATCTCGCCCCTCTGCAGGTCAGAATCATTTCCCTTGTGCATCCCGAGTATGAAGGAATACTTTGTTACGTCACCAATACCTCTTGAGGGAAGGTATTGGATATGTCTTAAAATCCTCGAGTTCCTACGTGAAGACAAGCCACGAGTCTCTCTCACACAAGCTTCTGCATGCCGCTATCAGTGAGTTACCTTGTAACTACAGTACTTTGATTTTAGCGAGGGTAGAGTTCCCTCTACTATCGATCACAGATCAAAATAGAGAGGACCCCGGGTCATGACCAAAGCCAGTTGGTAAGGATTTCCTCCCTCCTAAGAGTAAGTCACCCTAATAAATAGCGAAGGTTTGTATCTGTGTCGGAACAAATAACAAATTTGGAAATAATTTGTATTTTTCCTAACATACACACCTGAAGCTATTTATACAAATTGGCCCGCCACTCTGTCTCCCTAGTCCTGCCAGAAAGCAAAAATGGTTACTCAACCGACAGGTGAGAGGAGCAGGGTAGCTAGTCTACCCCAACCCCATCCCGCTAACTAGCGGATGGGGTAATTATCCCTCACTAAAATTGTCTTGGCTGGTTTTCAGTGTTGCCGAAAGTAATACCCTAATAAATAGCTCCAGGTTTGTATTTTAATAAAAATACAAATTATTTCCAAATTTATTTTATTCTTACATGAATACAAACCACCTGCTTCTGCTGTTAAAGTTCCTAGCGAGGTGGTGGTAGTTGCTGTTGGGTAAGCCCTGCTCCCCAGACAAACCATTGGGTAGTCAGTTTAACTTTAGTTGCCAAATATTGTAATACTAATGTACTCTGCTTTTTGACTTGGTTAATTTATTTTTCTTGCTTTTATCTATAAAGTGTATGTTTGTTTATGATGGAGATTCCGCCTGGGGACACATGGGTCTGTCCTGGTAAGCCTGACGGCAATTGTGGCAAGTTCATGAGGTGTTTTGAGGTGGATCCCCCATCTCCTGTCTTTTTTGTGGAGGAGCATTCATTCCCAAGTAATGAGTGTACATTGAGGCCTCTTTTGAAGTGGTCTAATTATGGGTAGAGGAGTAAGTAGTAGTCTAAAAGAGAGACTTTCAGTGTTGGAGGCAGTTACGCCTAAGCTGTTGCCAAGGAAGCTCTTCAGTTTCCTCTTCTCTCCCTCTGGTACTTGAAATTTAGCACCATCTTCAGCGTCCTCTAGAGCTGGGTCCTCCAAAGGAAAACCCAAAAACGGAGGAGAGACTGATCTGACCTCTGGCCATGATTTAAGAGGGGTTGGATTTTCGCCTTCCCTTGGTGAAAATAAGACCCCCTTGCCGCCTCGAAATTTGTCCGCTTTTGTGACTACTAATCAGTGATGGCTTGTGTATAGGAAATATGGAACTGCAGCACCCATTAATTTTACTTAATAGTGTCGATAACATTCAATATTACAAAAGGGTTTTTTATATTTTTTTCTCTATACTTGTATGATATTTAGTCCTTAAGCTTAATGTTGATAGCTATTCTTCAGTTTATAATAAAAATTACAAAAATATTTGTATGGAACTGTGCACTTACATTTCAGGTGTGTGGTGTTTGGCTTTTGTACGTGCGCATACAGTCGTACCTCTATTCACGAAAGAATCTGCTTATGAAACTTTCACGCTGCGAAATGAGATGCGAATATTTTTACGATTCGCATTGCGAAAAATGTTTCATGTTCTGAAAAGAGATTTGTCAGCCAGGCAGAGAATAAAATAGTTACCCATAAAAATGTTGAAGAAAATGGATTTACACAATAGAAAATGTAGCTTTAGTCTATAATAGGGGTAACTATAATAGTATAGTACATAAAGTACTGTATATTTTGTACATGTACAGTTTTGTACTGTATTGTATTATTTTCCATTTATTATTACGTTGTTCTAATAACTACTTGATTTACAGTTGTTAAGTTAGTTTAGGTGTATTGAATGTTTCAAATGTATTAGCTGTACAGTATTTCATTGTGGTTATACTGTAGCTTTACAGGTTGACCATCACTAATCCGGCTATTTATAATCCAGAAACATCGGTTAACAGGCATTATTGTCGCTACTGGCCACTTGGTTAGTGGTATTGTTTCTCAATTATTTTCACTAGTGGCTGGTTGGCAGCGTTGTTTCCAATGTAAACAAATATAAGACGCATTCTCTTTTCAGCAGGAAAAGTTTTTGGTGTATTGTTGAAAACAGTATAGTGTTAGGATTTAGGTAATTATAGCTATGGGGTTAGCAATAAATATTTCTCTATTGGCATTAGACTCGGACTAGTGATCAGATTATTGTTTTATTCCAGCTAAAATAAGCATTGAACAAATTCTTCAAGATCGTGGGACCCATGATGAAAATAGTAAAGTAAATGATTTGGTTATAAACTAATATGATTGAAAAACTGATAGAATTTACTAGCTGCATTTCTGTGCATATAAGACGAGGTCGAAAATTTAGTCTAATTTGAATGAATTACAAAACAACCAGTGCATAGGCTAGCTTTTGTTGTATACTGAAAATTTTATATCGTGCTTTTGCCAAATACGCAAGATTTATTGTGGTGTTTTGTAGAGTTTGGAACGAATTAGGTGCTCTACGGGTAAAATAAGACTCGTAACAAGAAAATATCACGTTATGAAAGAGACTGCAGAACAAATTAATTTTTTGTTGTGAGGCATTACTGTATAGGAAACTGCACGAGAGGCTGAGAGGGAGAGAGCACTGTCGCTTCCAAAGTGCTAACTTTGGCATTTTGTTAGAAGATAGTTTTTTTTCTTTACTTCAAATGTGTTGTTCCTAGAAAACCATGTACCCTATTCTTTAATGTGATAAAGTGCAAAATTAGACAATGATCCTACAGTACGTCCAACTATGCTATTTCTTTCTTTTCTTATCCATTCACAATTTTGTTTGGTTTTCTTGACAATTATGTCTACATCATAGACAGAATGCTGCTCTTCAACACAGAAAGCAATAATAGCTCTTCTAAGAAGCACTAAAATTTGGAGATTAAATGCACTTGCAATGTTTTCAGTGGAGAAAATTTCCTCAGTTGTCATCCTGAGATCAAGGAGAAAATCAATGATCTTTTTGCACAAATTAAAACAAGAAGAATGAATTTCATTTTTAAATGAATGGATCAGGCTTTTAACTGTAACAATTTAGGTTATAGTAAGTAAAAATAAATAATTTTGTTGTTTTAGGAATTAAGTTTTTGAATAAATTTTTTATATGTTTGTTTCTTTTTACGCTATTGAAACAAAGGTTACAAATTTTCTGGAGCCCCACCTTTACTAATTTTAGCCACGAGCCACCGCTGCTACTGATGACAAATTTTGCAGGGAATTGGACCTGAGGAAGATGTGGCTCCCCAAAGGTATTGATGGTGTGTTAGATGATGTTAGGATCAGATGCTAGGACCCCTAGGACTTCTGTTGCACAAGATGAGATGGCCATTGCCGAGTCCCTGCATGATTTGCTGGCTGATCTTATGATGACCCTGGTTACTCCCAGATGACCACAAGACAAGTGGGATCCTGCTGTGAAGTTATTTGCACTTCACTGTTAGACTTTACAGCATCATCTCAAAGTTAAGGGCTTTTCTTAAGCCTGCTGAGAAGTTTGGGAATGTATGATGGGCCATTGCAGCTGTCCACCAAGGAAAGAAGACCACTTTCTGCAATTGGTGTTGCAGAAGGGGTACTCCGCTCATAGCTTCTCTAGCGTAGATTGTAGACTTCCTTGTTCCTCTTTACGCCAAGAGAAGTGCCTCTCAGTCACTACTGGGAAAGATACCGTTCGATCTGCTTAGTCTTCTAACTTGGGAACGTAGACCTCTGCTCTTCATGGGAGTTGTTTATACCCATGAGAAGTTACAAGCAGTTATCCTAACTCCACCACACATGATGTGACCTGTGGTCTCAGCCCTTTTATGTGTGCCCCATACAAGATTTTGAGTTGTATCAGCTAATGGTCAGACGCTCTAGATTGTCTTTCAACCAACCTTCCAACCTTAGCTTTGGTGAAGCAAGTTGCCAAGTTTAGGTATCTTGTATATGGGTAGTCTTTCTAAAGGATTGAAGATCATCTCCTTTGATTGTTCCTGATTTCAAGGCCAAGACCCAAGTTCCCACTACTGTATAACAGGTTTGAGTCCTTCTTGGTCTCCTCTCAGGAGTTGTCCAAAGGGCATGAGAATGACTGGCTTCTTATTCCTGCAAGGGCTTCACTGTGCTATCTTAAGGACTCATTTCTTCAGTGCTGGAGTACATAGACATTTCTTGGCATTGGCAGGATTAAACAAAATATTTGAAAGAACGCAGTTTCTTTCTAGCTTTGCGAGTCCCATAGTTATGCCTATACCTCAACCAGCAAGGGGGCTGGAGGTATAACTCGGGCAAGGGCTCGCAAAGTTATTGATTTTTGGTCCTTAGCACTCGGGAAGAACCTGACAGTGGTTCAGGTAATGAGAGAAGTCTGCCAATACCAGACATCTCGCTACCTGTGGTGGTAGTAGACTCACAAGTCCTTGGGTACCTACTTTGTTCCTATGGTGGCTGCTCAACAGGTTGTGTAGTCAGTTTACATCTCTCACAAGACAAGGTTCATCTCTTCTAAGATAGCCTAGAATGAAAGATAGTGACTGGCCTTCTGCCCTTTCTTTCCCCTCTCATGAGTGTACAGCAGTCGTGGCCACAATGAGGTGGACCAACCTTTTTTTTTCTTTTTACAGTAGGCTTTGTTGAAAAGTCTCCCTCATCCTCTCAGACAAAGGATGGAAAGAATAAATTCAAACCCACTTCTCAACGATAGCAATGAATACATTTGGACAACGTAGCCTTTGACGGTTATTATTTATAGTACGGCTCTAGCCTAACAACTATGTCATCCCTATGCACGAGCTGTCAGGAGGTTAGCAGGAGGCATCACCTATGTTCCTGAACAGGACCAGGTGCTCCGACAGTCCACGGGAAAGTTGAACTGGCCATGAAATTGGTTTTAATGGACTTCGTTCCTCCTAAAGATTAGTCTCCTATTAAAAGACTAAGAATTGTTCTAGTGTAGGAACAAATAAAAATTTGTGTTTCCTTACTATGCAAACCTTAGTCCTTTTAGTTACACTTCCTCCTCGACCACCCCGCAGGCCCCAAAACCCAAAGGCAGAAGGGTTAGTCTTGTTGACTGATAGATGGGCTAGGCTTCCTTGCTAGCTGTCGGTGATTATAGCTTCTTATTAAAGGACTTGGGTTTGAATAGTTAGGAAAAATACAAATTTCAAAATGCAGTAAATACTGGTGAATACTAGCTTAGAAGATGCATAATGTAAGATCATTGTGTTTACATTTCTGTCTTGATGACTAATAAAAAATCTTTGTTTTACAGATAGATGGTGTTTTACAGATAGATGGCACTTTTAATCCAGATTTTCAGCCGCTGCCTCTTCATTAATCACCAAGCTGATATGTATGGTGTTTAGTATTCTCCTAATCCTAATCATAGAAATTCTATCCAGATTGTTGCTTGAAAGGTCGGTCAGAAAAAATGCATCTAGGTGATTCTTTAGCCCATCTGGCTGTTTTAAAAAAGATTTATTGGTAAACTCGGTACTGTGAAGTAATAAAATTGATATTGCAAAAGGTTTTCCATATTTTAAGATATGCATATCATAAATATTTTAATCCAAATTATAGTATTAAAGCAGTTGTTAAAGAAGTGCCTGGTAGTGGCCTAAAATTTGTAATTCAATGAACTATATTTTAGATGGTTAGGTCTTAGATGAGGTAGAAAGGTTGTTACCTTCGGGGGGACAATACATTTAAGCAAGGCAGTAAGTCTAAAGAGCAGTTACATTCAGGATGAAGTAGAAATAAAGTGCTAAAACACCTACAGAAAACAAAATTCCATCAACAGAGATAAGAATTATTTCGGTCACATAGGGTCATTATTACACTTTGTAGTTGAAGCAGTTATTAATACAGTAAAGGGGAAGAATAGATCTTGAAAAGCTATAACTAAAAGGTAGCCTACAAAAATTCCCTGTCTGAATAAGGTGTGAAGGGTGTATTATGAAGATGGAAGAGTAAGAAGTGTGTGGAGTCAAGCAACTGGAAAATAGAATAAGCTTTATGGAGGGTTTGTTAAGTGATGTAAAGGGATGAAGAATGAAGTTTAAAAATTTTACAGTAGTAAATTTGGAAGCTGAAGGAAGGCTGATGGGAAGATTTAGAAGGTGAACAGAAGATCTAATGAGAATTAAGGAAAAACTCCACAGGGCAGAAGGGAGTACAGAGAACTCTTCTCACGTTTTGTCTCATGATAGGAAATCTAAGGTAAAAATTACATAATTGATAATAGTTTTGTTGTTCCCCTTCAGTGGTACTGATTTATTGTTAATTTGTTCTCTTCATTTATATATTTCCTTATTTCCTTTCCTCACTGGGCTATTTTTCCGTGTTGGAGCCCCTGGGCTTATAGCATCTTGCTTTTCCAACTAGGGTTGTAGCTTGGATAGTAATAATAATAATAATAATAATCCATTTCCATTGGTTACAAAGTTCTAAGCTACCAAATTTTAAATATTTAACTTAGCCGGTGAATATATAATAGCTGAGCCTCCGGCGGCTCGACAGAAAAACACAAAAACTCGCGAGCGATCGCTATGAAGGTTGCGGGTGTGCTCACTAGCGCCAACTATCGGCCAGATACCGCATATACATGTAAACAGACTCAATTCTTCTCTGTCGGTCTGAACGACAAGACGTACCATTACTCGCTGTTAACCTGGAGTTTTTCAACAGTCTTGGTGAAGTACTTCCTTTTGGTTTGAGCTTTCGCAGTGCAGGTGTTTTATCTTCAACTTAAATCTTGAACTCTTTTTTGGATAGATTTAATTGTTGATGACTTTGGATTGTTTTTTGGACTTTCTTTGACTTTTAAATGGCCGACCCTTCCCTTAGTACGGAAGTGTGTTTTAGGCTTTTAGCAATTATCTTATCACGTTATAAATTGTTGTTGTTAATTATAGATTTTCCTCTATATATTTTATATCTCAATCGCCTTTATTAGGCCTCTTCGATTAGCTTTCCATTTATAATAAACATCAAGATAAATTTTAATGATTTGTTTATATGCGACCTTACCTATTCCTCCCCTAATCCGAGAGTAGGCGGTCCTAACTTGGAAACCGAAGTTAAACAACGTTGAGCCCTTTCAATCGTAAATAACTTTTACAGAGCAAATGATTTAAAACTTATTAAATGAATATTTTTTAGTAGATATTTCATGAAAGATTTTCTTTGAATAGTCTTCGTACTGTTTCAAAGATGAACTAACGTTTGGTTTATTTATGCTACGCAGTTTGCGCTCTATCGTTACGATAGAGAGAGAGAGAATCACGGTTTCACTTTGCAGAAAGAGTAAATCGATTCTGACGTTTTGTTCATTCTTCTTTCAAACGTAAATGTTTTAAATACTAATTTAAAGGAACTTGTTAATTTTCAATTTCTTAGTCCTTTCAGTTTTTTCCTTTGGTCAAATAACCTGTTTATTGACGAAAGGTGAGTGGGCTTTTCTCTTCGGTGTGAAATCAAGAGAAAGAGAGAGAGAGAGAGAGAGAGAGAGAGAGAGAGACGGAGAGAGAGAGAGGAAGAGAGAACGTTCCGATCTTTATTCTCGTCCCAAGCGAGTAACGTTGTTCTCGAGTCAGTTTTTTACTCTCGTCCCAAGTCTCTGTACGGGGAGAAAGGATAAAACGTTTTTAGTTTTTATTCTCGTCCCAAGGCACTGTACGGTGAGAGATTGAAAACGTAGTTTTGAATGAACTAGTGTTTAGTCTCCTCCCCAGTCACTGATCTTTTTATCTTAATATATGTTTACTGTTTTTTGCTTGTATTAATGTGCTTACATTATACGACTTATTTCGCAATTATAACCTTTTGATGTAGGGTAGAATTGCGTGCTTCAGGTAGAAATCAGTTTTATTCATGCCTAATGTGAATTGTTGAAAAATTCGATTTCAGTGAAGTAAGTGCAAAACAGAAAATCGTAGTGATAAAGTGATAATTGCGCAAAGTGTTATCAGTGTTGCGACCGAGGGTTCGTCTGTTCGTGCCTGTCGTTCGCCTAGTCCGGGACCTCTTGCAAGCTCCCAAGCCCAGGGGAGAAGTAATGTCGTACGACTTATGGGTTCGAGAGGCCTTGATCAGCGAACAGACGTTCCCTCTATGGTTTCAGGCGTGTCTCATCAAGACCGCCCCTACCATAAGATGAGCGAGACGATTTTCTCCTCGTCATCCGAAGGCTTTTCGCGTAAGAAACTGTGGAGCAAGGTTTCGAGGCCCTTTAAGCGAAAGTCAGTCCCTTTAGGACAGGTCCAGCGTCCTGGTTATAGCCATTGGGACAGCTCTGACCCTATGCAGTCATCGGAAGACTGCTCGCCGCCTAAACAAAAGTGTAACACAGGCTCAGAGTCTTTTTGTAGGCAAGGTTTTGCAGTCACAGACGTTGCCCTAGTCTCTTACCGCACCCATTCCCGTTGATCCTAAATGGGTTGTACTGCAAGACATGCAGAATAAGCTTGCCTCTCTTATGGAGGACTATTCTGCTGAGCAGGTTCACGATGATCCTCGTCGCTTAGCTGATCGAGATCCTGGCCGTCAGCCGCCCAAACGAGCCTTTGCTCGTCCTGTTGACATTGACGTTACAAAGTCACGTCAATCATGTTTTGTAGAGCCTCACTCGATGCAGTCCCGTGTTGACTCTCAGCCGCTTGTGGACGTTCAGCCGCTGCCGCTTGCTCTTGTTGACGTTCAGGACGTTCGCCAACCAAACCAGCATAGTTGACTTGTTTTGACGTTGAGCGTCAAGCACCGCAGTCAAGAGTTGTTTTGACTGCTCAGTCTAGGCAGTCAAGGCAGTCTCGAGTTGACGTCGAGCGTCCTCCCGCACCTGTTGTTGTTGCTGGTCAGTCCTTTAAGCAGTTACATGACGTAGCGTCCTTGACTGCTACTGTTGCTCCTTTGCGTGTGGACTGCTTGTCAAGCATTGCCACCACGGCAGGTCTCTCCCTTGCTTGAGACTCGGCAATTGTCGGACAAGGTTCCTTCAGATGAGGAAGTTGCTGATGCCCCTCCTACTGATATTCCCTTGAGGACTCTGTCAGACGGAGAGGAGCCTAAAGCTGCTCAGCCCTCTATGGACTTTGAATAAATCATGCTGATTTTTAAGGATCTTTGTCCGGATCTGTTTGTAACTGCTGCTCCTCGTTCGCCTAAACGTCAGAGTTTACACTAGGCCTAGCTACTTCGAAGCCGTTGTTTTCTAAGCTAGTGCTCTCTCGCTCTTCTAAGAGAGCTTTACGTTTGCTAGGCGATTGGTTAATCACCAGGAGGAGTTTGGGGGAGACAGCCTTTGCTTTCCCTACTTTTAAGCTGGCTTATAGAGCGAGAGTCTGGTATGACACGGGAGAAGTTCTCGGCTTGGGAGTTCCTGCCTCTGCCCAGATAGACTTCTCAAACCTCATAGACTCTCCCTGGCGCCTGGCCATGAGACGCTCCAAGATTTTATGGTCGGCTTCAGAGCTAGACCATCTCCTGTTAGTTTTTTTTTTTTTTTTTTTTTTTTTTTTTTTTTCTCGAGCGTTTGAAGTTTTGCTGTACAATTATGTCATGCATAAACAAGGCTATCAGGGATGGCTCCAATATTCTGACAGCCACGTTCTCTGCAGGAACAAGTCTATCAGGGATGGCTCCAATGATCTGGCAGCCACGTTCACTGCAGGAGTACGCAAGAGGCAAGTGCGCTCTAGGTGTTCATTGTCAAGACAAACTTCATGATGAAGTCTACCAGGCTGTCTTGACAGCATTAATGGAAGGCGACTGGATTGTCTCTCTCGACCTTCAGGATGCATACTTCCACATTCCTATACACCCGGATTCCCAACCGTTTCTGAGGTTTGTTTTCAGGAATGTGGGGTTCCAGTTTCGAGCCCTGTGCTTTGGCCTCAGTCCTGCTCCTCTCGTGTTTACGAGGCTCATGAGGAATGTGGCAAAATTCCTCCATCTATCGGGAATCCGAGCCTCCCTGTACTTGGACGACTTGCTTCTCAGAGCATCGTCCAGTCTTCGCTGTCTGCAGGATCTACATTGGACGTTGAGTCTGGCCAGGGAGTTGGGACTTTTGGTCAACCTAGAAAAGTCCCAACTGATCCCATCCCAGATTATTCTATATTTGGGGATGGAGATTCGCAGTCCAGTTTTTTCGGGCTTTTCCGTCTGCCACCCGAATAGAACATGCCCTGCTCAAAGTCCAACTAATGCTGAAAAGAGAACGTTTGTTCAGTCAGGAGTTGGAACAGTCTCGTAGGGACTCTCTCATCCCTGGAGCAGTTTGTCTCGCTAGGGAGACTACACCTTCGGCCTCTCCAGTTCCATCTAGCCTCTCACTGGAACAAGGACAAGACGTTAGAGACGGTATCATTCCCAGTCTCCGAACCAGTAAAGGCATGCCTGAAATGGTGGGACAGCAATATCAGTCTGAGAGAGGGACTATCCATAGCAGTCAAGAACCCAAACCACGTGTTGTTCTCAGACGCGTCGGATTTGGGTTGGGGTGCGACCCTGGACGGTCGGGAATGCTCGGGTCTGTGGACCTCAAGTCAGAAGAGCATGCACATCAACGGCAAGGAGCTATTAGCAGTCCACTTGGCCTTGATGAAATTCGAAAGCTTTCTTCGAAACTAAGTGGTAGAGGTCAACTCAGACAACACCACAGCTTTGGCGTACATCTCCAAGCAAGGAGGCACACACTCCCTCACGCTGTACGAGATCGCAAGGGACCTTCTCATATGGTCAAGAAATCGAGGCATCTCCCTGTTGACGAGATTCATCCAGGGGGACTTGAACGTCTTGGCAGACTGTCTCAGTCGGAGGGGTCAGGTGATACCCACGGAATGGACCCTCCACAAGGACGTGGGCAAGAGTCTTTGGGCTACTTGGGGTCAACCCACCATAGACCTCTTTGCCACCTCGTTGACCAAAAGGTTACCAATCTATTGCTCACCAGTCCTAGATACAGAAGCAATCCACATAGACGCGTTTCTACTGGATTGGTCTCATCTGGACTTATGTGCATTCCCACCATTCAAGATAGTCAACAAGGTACTGCAGAAGTTCGCCTCTCACGAAGGGACAAGGTTGACGTTGGTTGCTACCCTCTGGCCCGCGAGAGTGGTTCACCGAGGTACTTCAATGGCTGGTAGACATTCCAAGAAGTCTTCCTCTAAGGGTAGATCTCTTACGTCAGCCCCACGTAAAGATTGTTCATCAAAGCCTCCCCGCGCTTCGTCTGACTGCCTTCAGACTATCGAGAGACTCTCAAGAGCTCGAGGCTTTTCGAAGGAGGCAGCCAGTGCGATTGCGAGAGCTAGGAGAGCTTCTACCATCAGAGTATACCAGTCGAAGTGGGAAGTCTTTCGAGACTGGTGCAAGCCAGCATCTGTGTCCTCTTCCAGTACCTCTGTAGCCCAAATCGGAGATTTTCTTTTACATCTGAGAAATGTTCGCTCCCTCTCAGCTCCCACGATTAAGGGCTACAGGAGCATGTTGGCTTCGGTCTTTCGTCATAGAGGCTTAGATCTTTCCAACAATAAAGATCTCCAAGATCTCCTTAAGTCTTTCGAGACCTCTAAGGAACGTCGTTTGGCAACTCCTGGATGGAACTTAGACGTGGTCCTAAGGTTCCTCATGTCAGACAGGTTTGAGCCATTACATTCAGCCTCCCTGAAGGATCTCACCCTCAAGACGCTTTTCCTAGTGTGCTTGGCTTCGGCTAAAAGGGTCAGTGAAATTCATGCCTTCAGTAAGAACATCGGCTTTTCTACAGAAAAAGCCACATGTTCACTTCAACTTGGTTTCCTGGCCAAAAATGAACTGCCTTCTCGTCCTTGGCCTAAGTCTTTTGATATACCTTGCCTGTCAGAGATCGTAGGCAACGAACTTGAAAGAGTGCTGTGTCCAGTTAGAGCTCTTAAGTTCTACTTAGCTTGTACTAAGTCCTTACGAGGTGGATCCGAGGCATTATGGTGCTCAGTTAAGAAACCATCATTGCCTATGTCAAAGAATGCTTTGTCATATTTTATCAGATTTTTAATACGAGAGGCTCATTCTCACTTGAATGAAAAAGACCGATGCTTGCTTAAGGTTAAGAGGCACGAAGTAAGAGCTATAGCAAATTCCGTGGCCTTTAAGCAAAATAAATCTCTGCAAAGTATTATGGACGCGACCGTTTGGAGAAGCAAGTCGGTATTCGCGTCATTTTACTTAAAAGATGTCCAGACTCTTTACGAGGACTGCTACACACTGGGTCCATTCGTTACAGCGAATGCAGTAGTGGGTAAGGGTTCTACCACTACATTCCCTTAATTCCAATATCCTTTTAATCTGCTCTTGAAATGTTTTTTAATTGGGTTGTACGGAAGGCTAAGCAGCCTTTCGCATCCTTTTTTGATTTGGCGGGTGGTCAAATGTCATTTCTTGAGAGCGCCCAGATTAGGGGTTTGATGAGGTCCTGTTGTATGGGTTGCAGCCCTTGATACTTCAGCTCCTGGGAGTCTTTCAGCATCCTAAGAGGATCGCTGGGCTTCGTGAGGAAGACAGACTAACAAGGCAGAGTAATCGTCTAAGTCAACTTCCTTACCAGGTACCTATATATATTTGGGTTTTGTTATGATATAACTGTCAAAAACTCTAAGCATATACGCTGTAAACTTAATTAACTCTGGTCTCTACCCACCACCATGGGTGTGAATCAGCTATTATATATTCACCGGCTAAGTTAAATATTTAAAAATGATATTTTAATTATAAAATAAATTTTTGAATATACTTACCCGGTGAATATATAAATTAAAGGCCCCCCCTTCCTCCCCGATAGAGACCCAGCGGGATGAGAAGAATTGGGTCTGTTTACATGTATATGCGGTATCTGGCCGATAGTTGGCGCTAGTGGGCACACCCGCAACCTTCATAGCGATCGCTCGCGAGTTTTTGTGTTTTTCTGCCGAGCCGCCGGAGGCTCAGCTATTATATATTCACCGGGTAAGTATATTCAAAAATTTATTTTATAATTCAAATATCATTTTTGTCAACTTTCTCACACTCCAATTTTCACTTATCGTATGAGATGAATCCATTGGACAAGACCTTTCTCTTTTGAAACTCTCAACAGTATCCCTTATGTTAAGTGGATAGCAGATATGAAAGACAATGGAAGTCTAGATAACTTCTGATATCAAATAAATGAAAAAAATCAATGGTCATCAACTAAGCGATAATTCAGTTCAGGAATGCTTCTACACATTAAAGTAGTATTGTATCAGGTCATGAGGAGTGTTACATTGTATACAGCACACGCATGAACCCAGGGGTTGTGTGTGCAGTGAGGAAGATTATTGCGGGGGTGGAAATTACTACTGTAGTTAAGCAATTAGAAAAATGTTGCAATCAAAGTGCAACACCCTTACGCAGTGCAACGTCATCTTCACTAAAAGATCATTATGGCATCTCTTCATCACCTAGTTGCAACTACTTTTTAGCCCTCAGGTTTACCTCTATTTCTGTTTAATTTTCTAAATGTTTTTTAATGTCTTTTTAACTTTTATTCTCTTTAGTGCTACTTAGTAGTTTTACTCTTGAATGGACTCCAATGTCCCATTTCTGGACCATATATAAATCCCATATATCATTTAAACAAAAGGTCCTAAGAAGGTGTAGAGCACTTAGTACAGTACATCTATCAGATCTTTGTAGGTGCAAAGTACGAAGATTTAATTACCTCGTTTCATCAATCATATCTAGTTTTTTCAATATTAATCTTACCCGATAATCATGTAGCTGTCAACTCTGTTGCCGACAGAAATCTACGGTCGGGATACGCCAGCGATCGCTATACAGGTGGGGGTGAACACCACAGCCCCATCTGTGGTCAGGTACTCCAGTACTTCTTGTCAACACCACCTCAATTTTTCCTCTGTCGTGCCTCCGGCTAGACCTACATGGATACGCTGTTGATTCTGGAGTTATTGCTCACGTTTTGGTGATGTATTTGCTCTAGAGTTTAGCCTTCGCTATTCAGGAAGCTTTATCATTAGCTTAGCAAGTTTTTGGAATTAATTTGATTTCATTTTTTATTTAATTTTGGTGACGAAGAGAGTATGAACTCTCTTTCACTTTTAATGGCCGACCCTTCCCTTAGACGGAAGTGTTGGTGTCGAAGAGAGTATAGACTCTCTTTCTTAATTTTGCTTTACAAAAGTTATAGATTTATTTTATATCTCTCCGCCTTTTATAGGCCTCTTCGATTAACTTCCTTTTATTATAAACTTATTAAAATTAATTTTTATATTTGTTTATATTCGACCTTTCCTAATAGTAGGCGGTCTTTTCTTGGAACCGAAGTTAATTAACATTGAGCCCGTCATTTCGTTTTTACCTGTTAACATATTATGCTATTTTAATGTTTTTGAAAGAATTTCTTTGATAGTCTCGTACTTTTTTCAAAGTTGAACTAACGTTTTGTTTTGTCTCTGCAGTTGTTGACGTTCAGAACGTTCAACTTGCGCTCTATCGTTACGATAGAGAGAGAGTATTCACGGTGTCACGTTGCAGTAAGAGTAGAACGATTCTAGCGTTTTGTTCATTCTTTCTTAGCTTAAATGGTTTTAATTCTAATAAAGGAACTTTTTATTTGGGAAATCTTTCAGTTTTTTTCCTTTAACAATAATATGTTTTAACGATATATATAATTGGGCTCATCTCTCAGGTTCTAAGTCAAGAGAGAGAGAGAGAGAGATAGAGACGGAGGGAGAGAGAGGAGGATAAACGTTTCGTTCAAGCGGGTAACGTTGTTATCGTTTTTGCTCTTCTCCCTAGTCTCTTTAGGGGAAGAAGGTAAACGTTTCTAGAGTTTTATTCTTGTTCTCAGGCTTTATGCGGTGAGAGATTTTAAACGTAGTTTATTTGATCTAGTGTTTAGTCTCTTTTCCAGCCACTGAATTATTTATCTTTCATTATGTTTTTCTGTTACATTGTAATACTGTTTTCGCAATTACTAACTTTTAATGAAGGATAGAATTGCGTGTTTCAGGTACAAACCACTTAAAGTTTCGAGTTCAGTGAAATAAGTGCAAACAGAAAATCAAAAGTGATAAAGTGATAAGCGCAAAGTGTTACAGTGTTGCGTTCGAGGGTTCGTCTGTTCGTGCCAGTTGTTCGCCTAGTCTGGGACCTCTTACAAGCTCCCAAGCCCAGGGGAGAAGTAACGTCGAAGGACTTATGGGTTCATCAGGCCTCGATCGACGAACAGACGTTTCCCTCCGTGGTTTCGGGTGTAACCAACTCACGTAGCCCACGTGATCACCCCACCCACACAAAGACGAGAGAGCCCTTTTATTCCTCGTCTGCGGAAGAGGTTTCTCGCAGAAACCATGGAACAATCTTGCAGCTTTTAAGTGCAAGTCGGTCCCTTCCGCGCAAGTCCAACTCCTAGGTGGTGCCATTAGCACTGGGTCAGTTCGGACTTGCTGCAGTACGACAACTGCACACCTCCCAGAGAGGCAAGGTGGTATCGCAACAGGCAGTAACTCCGTCTGTTGCCGCACCAGCTGTTTTAGACCCTCAGTCTCAACGGACAGTAGCTCCGTTTGTTGTTGTCTTTCTTAAACTCTAGTGGTCTATGCTGCAGACAATGCAGTCTCAGCTTGCGGTATTGATGCAGGAGTTTCAGGCAGAGAAGGTTAGCACACCACCTCCTGCGAGCGCTCCTCCACCTCTGCGCAGTCCACCCTGCCAGACGTATGATGTTGAGGCTCCTCCTGCCTCCATGCGTGAGCTGCCGCATTGGGAGTTGCCAGGTACCAGCGCTATGCAGCAACCTCTACTTTCCTTGAGGCAGGAGCCTCATGCTATGCGGCAACCGCCTCAACTCTTGAGGCAGGAGCCTCAACTCTTGAGGCAAGAGCCTCAACTCTTGAGGCAAGAACCTCAACTCTTGAGGCAAGAGCCTCAACTCTTGAGGCAAGAACCTCAACTCTTGAGGCAAGAGCCTCAACTCTTGAGGCAAGAACCTCAACTCTTGAGGCAAGAACCTCAACTCTTGAGGCAAGAGCCTCAACTCTTGAGGCAAGAGCCTCAACTCTTGAGGCAAGAGCCTCAACTCTTGAGGCAAGAGCCTCAACTCTTGAGGCAAGAGCCTCAACTCTTGAGGCAAGAACCTCAACTCTTGAGGCAAGAGCCTCAACTCTTGAGGCAAGAGCCTCAACTCTTGAGGCAAGAGCCTCAACTCTTGAGGCAAGAGCCTCAACTCTTGAGGCAAGAGCCTCAACTCTTGAGGCAAGAGCCTCTCTCTGCGCAGCCACCTCCTCAACCCTTGAGGCAGACGCAACTCTTGAGGCAGGAACCTCATGCTATGAGGCAGCCGCCTCAACGCATGCAGCAACCGCATTCTTCACAGCATGAGCCTCTCTCTGCGCAGCTACCTCCTCAACCCTTGAGGCAGACGCAACTCTTGAGGCAGGAACCTCACAGGAGCCTCATGCTATGCGGCATCCTCCTCAACCCTCATGCTATGCGGCAACCTCCTCTACCCATGAGGCAGCCTCATGCTATGCGGCATCCTCCTCAACCCATGAGGCAGGAGCCTCATGCTATGCGGCATCCTCCTCAACCCATGAGGCAGGAGTCTCATGCTATGAGGAGCCTCATGCTATGCGGCATCCTCCTCAAACCATGAGGCAGGAGCCTCATGCTATGCGGCAACCGCCTCAACCCATGAGGCAGGAGCCTCATACTATGCGGCATCCTCCTCAACGCATGCGGCATGAGCCTCATCCCTTGCAGCATGAGCCTCATCCCTTGCAGCATGAGCCTCATCCCATGCAGCATGAGCCTCATCCCATGCAGCATGAGCCTCATCCCATGCAGCATGAGCCTCATCCCATGCAGCATAAGCCGCACGCCATGCAACATGCTCTGCTTACCTTACAGCATGCTCTACATACAGCATGCTCTGCATACAGCATGCTCTGCATACCTTACCGCATGCTCCTCAGTCACACATCTTTGGTTGTTGCCAACTCACTAGACTGTCAAGCAGTTTCATAACGTTGCCTTCTAGTCTGCTGCTTTTGCACCAGTGAAACCCTCACTGAGAGAACTTAGCTTTTCTCGGATATGGTTCCTGTAGATGAGAAAGTGCTATTCTCCCTCCTTCTGATATTCCCTTGAGGACTCTGTCATTTGGAGAGGAGCCTTTAGCTGCTTAGCCTCCTATGGACTTTTATTTAAGCATAACATGCTTCCAGGGAGGGTAATGGTTCCACTTCAGTCGCTAACCCCGTCTGTTACCACACCTGCTCCCATAGACCTTGAGCTTTGTTGCAAGACATGCAGTCCAAGCTTAGTCCTTGTTAGAGGATTTTTTGTTTACGGAGTCAGTGTGTCACTGGGAAGACGTTCAACAACCAGCAGAAGTGACTTGTTGTGACGCAGTGCGGCAACCTCAGCAACCCGATAAGGAGTTGTCTGTACGACCCAGACAGTCTAGACAGCTTCGGGTTGTCGCTGTACTTCCTCGCTTCCCCATGGTTGACAGTTCACAGACTGTGCAGCAGTACCATGATCTTGTGTCCGGCTCCGTCAGACGACTAGCTTTTAAGAGCTCCCACAAGTCGTCGCTGTCTGGAGATTCTCAGATGGACTATGGATCTGACCAAGGAACTGGGCCTCCTGGTCAATTTTGAGGAGTCCCAGCTCGTCCCATCCCAGACCATTGTCTACCTGGGTATGGATCTTCAGAGTCGAGCTTTTCGGGCTTTTCCGTCGGCCCCAAGGATCTACTAAGCCCTAGATTGCATCCAGAGCATGCTGAGAAGGAACCGATGCTCAGTCAGGTAGTGGATGAGTCTAACAGGGACACTTTCATCGCTGGCCCTGTTCATCGAGTTAGGGAGACGCCACCTCCGCCCCCTTCAGTATCATCTAGCGGCTCACTGGATAAAGGACATGACGCTAGAGACGATCTCAGTTCCTGTTTCCGAAGAGAGGAGGTCTACTCTCACGTGGTGAAAGAACAGCTTTCTTCTCAAGGAAGTCTACCTTTGGCTGTTCAGAAACCCGACCGCCGTCTCTTCTCTGACGCATCAGACACGGGCTGGGGTGCGACTTTGGACGGACAGGAATGCTCGGGAACATGGAATCAGGAGCTAAGGACACTTCACATCTATTGCAAGGAGCTGTTGGCGGTTCATCTGGCCTTGATAAACTTCAAGTCCCTCCAGCTTAACAAGGTGGTGGAGGTGGACTCTGACAACACCACAGCCTTGGCTTACATCTCCAAGCAGGGAGGGACTCATTCGTGGAAGTTGTTCTAGATCGCAAGGGACCTCCTCATCTGGTTAAAAGATCGAAAGCTCACGCTGGTAACGAGGTTCATTCAGGGCGATATGAATGTCATGGCAGATCGCCTTAGCCGGAAGGGTCAGGTCATCCCCACAGAGTGGACCCTTCACAAGAATGTTTGCAGCAGACTTTGGGCCCTGTGGGGTCAGCCAACCATAGATCTGTTCGCTACCTCGATAACCTAGAGGCTCCCGTTGTATTGTTCTCCGATTCCAGACCCAGCAGCAGTTCACGTGGATGCTTTTCTGCTGGATTGGTCCCATCTCGACCTGTATGCATTCCCACCGTTCAAGATTGTCAACAGGGTACTTCAGAAGTTCGCCTCTCGCAAAGGGACACGGCTGACGTTGGTTGGCTCCGCTCTGGCCGGCGAGAGAATGGTTCATAGAGGTACTGCAATGGCTGGTCGACATTCCCAGGACTCTTCCTCTAGGAGTGGACCTTCTACGTCTACCTCACGTAAAGAAGGTACATCCAAACCTCCACGCTCTTCGTCTGACTGCCTTCAGACTTTCGAAAGACTCTCAAGAACTAGGGGCTTTTCGAAGGAGGCAGCCAGAGCGATTGCCAGAGCAAGGAGGACATCCACTCTCAGAGTCTATCAGTCTAAAGGGGAAGTCTTCCGAAGCTGGTACAAGGCCAATGCAGTTTCCTCATCCAGTACCACTGTAACCCAGATTGCTGACTTCCTGTTACATCTAAGGAACGTAAGATCCCTTTCAGCTCCTACGATTAAGGGTTACAGAAGTATGTTGGCAGCGGTTTTCCGCCACAGAGGCTTGGATCTTTCCACCAACAAAGATCTACAGGACCTCCTTAGGTCTTTTGAGACCTCAAAGGAACGTCGGTTGTCCACTCCAGGCTGGAATCTAGACGTGGTCCTAAGGTTCCTTATGTCATCAAGATTTGAACCTCTCCAATCAGCCTCTTTTAAGGACCTCACATTAAAAACTCTTTTCCTCGTGTGCTTGACAACAGCTAAAAGAGTAAGTGAGATCCACGCCTTCAGCAGGAACATAGTTTTCACATCTGAAACGGCTACATGTTCCTTGCAGCTCGGTTTTTTGCTAAAACGAGCTTCCTTCACGTCCTTGGCCTAAGTCGTTCGAGATCCCAAGCCTGTCCAACTTGGTGGGGGACGAACTGGAGAGAGTACTTTGCCCAGTTAGAGCTCTTAGGTACTATCTAAAAAGGTCATAACCTTTACGAGGACAATCAGAAGCCTTATGGTGTGCTATCAAGAAGCCTTCTCTTCCAAGGTCTAAGAACTCAGTTTCTTACCTATTCAGGCTCCTGATTAGGGAAGCACATTCTCATCTGAAGGAAGAAGACCTTGCTTTGCTGAAGGTAAGGACACATGAAGTGAGAGCTGTGGCTACTTCAGTGGCCCTCAAACAGAACCGTTCTCTGCAGAGTGTTATGGATGCAACCTATTGGAGAAGCAAGTCAGTGTTCGCATCATTCTATCTCAAAGATGTCCAGTCTCTTTACGAGAACTGCTACACCCTGGGACCATTCGTAGCAACGAATGCAGTAGTAGGCGGGGGCTCAGCCACTACATTCCCATAATCCCATAACCTTTTTAACCTTTCTCTTGAATACTTTTTATGGGTTGTACGGTCGGCTAAGAAGCCTTCCACATCCTTGTTGATTTGGCGGGTGGTCAATTCTTTCTTGAGAAGCGCCGAGGTTAAAGGTTGTGATGAGGTCCTTTAGTATGGGTTGCAGCCCTTTATACTTCAGCACCTAAGAGTCGTTCAGCATCCTAAGAGGACCGCTACGCTCAGTAAGGAAGACGTACTTAATAAAGGCAGAGTAATGGTTCAAGTCGTCTTCCTTACCAGGTACTTATTTATTTTATGTTATTTTTGAATAACTAATAAAATAAAATACGGGATACTTAGCTTCTTTGTTAACATGTATGCTGGTCTCCACCCACCACCCTGGGTGTGAATCAGCTACATGATTATCGGGTAAGATTAATATTGAAAAATGTTATTTTCATTAGTAAAATAAATTTTTGAATATACTTACCCGATAATCATGATTTAATTGACCCACCCTTCCTCCCCATAGAGAACCAGTGGACCGAGGAAAAAATTGAGGTGGTGTTGACAAGAAGTACTGGAGTACCTGACCACAGATGGCGCTGTGGTGTTCACCCCCACCTGTATAGCGATCGCTGGCGTATCCCGACCGTAGATTTCTGTCGGCAACAGAGTTGACAGCTACATGATTATCGGGTAAGTATATTCAAAAATTTATTTTACTAATGAAAATAACATTTTAGGATAGATTTTACTTGAATGTTACACTAGTAAGAATGCTTTTTCTACTTTTCAAAGCTTCTACCTGTGATTTCAATGATATCTGTTCAGAAGTATGAGCCATGCTTATTGTTTTTATTCCCCCTTTTACTTTATATAAACAGCTGTACTGCATTGAGCATTGTACCCGATGGGCTTACATTTATGAAACTTAGAGACAATGTGTTTTTCCTTAGAAACTTATTGTCTGTGTTTACAGGAACAGTAGAACTTATTATAATAAAGTTTAGATTTTTTAAGGTAAAATTCTGTTATTAATATCGACCCATTTTATATTTTACTGAGTTTTATTTCGGCAGGATGATTGACGATTCGATTCGTGCTCTTGGACTACTGTAGTTTTTCTTCTTCATTTTCAAGATTTACCTCCCAAGGATCTGCTTTTTGTTTGGGAGTTGGATATCAAGACCATGAATAAAGGTTAGTTTAAAAGATAAATCTTTATGTGCTTGAAATTTATTTTTAATGAAACTAACTGCAATCGAATGAATAGTAGTTCCTACGCAAATACAAACCCTTGTCTGGTAATGGGCGTATGATTTCAGCTAGTTCCGCACCCTCCCCAGCACACTGAGACGTCATTTTATGTAAACCACTGTGGTGTACAGATGAACTCTCAGTGCTCTTACATTGGCTGTTTAACCTCTCTCTCTCTCTCTCTCTTCTTCTTCTTTTCTTTTTTTTAGCGCATCTTCTAGTAATATAATTTCTGACCCTGCTCTGTATCCCTCCACCGAGTGAATATAATCTCTGACCATTCTCTGTCTCCCTCTGCCAAGTGACAAAGGAGGATTGACAATAATGCTATTACTTTTGGACAAGTTATGAAAGAAACGGTGTAGTCTGTAGAGGCTTCCTAAGTTGTTGAAGCAACAATATCTTGCACTTCATCTTAGTAAGCAGCTGGAAATTGTTTAAGACACTGAGGAAATGGCCTAAAGAACATCATGAACACAACTCACAGATTGAATTACAAGAGTGAAAGTGAACATTCATTTGACACTAAAATACTAAATATTTAAATCATGAAGCACATTAAAGCATGAAATTACCATAGATAATATAGGTTTTCATATTCAGCTACCGATTTGAACATTCACTTTGACATAAATCAACAAGTAAAAGATAAAGTTTTAGCTCCATTTTTATATTGAGGTGGACATCAAAACACATTAGAAATGCCAGGAACACTTTCTAAAACAAGCATTTTCTAAAACAAGCATTTTACTGCAAAAGTTTTTTATGCTCAAGTCTGCTGCAAAAAAGGGATGAAATATCAGGTAGGTGACTTTAGAAAAAAATATTTAAAAAAAAAAAAGATCATTGTTCAAAATTGCTGTACTGTAATTTGGTACTTCATTTTAATTGATTTGATACTACTACATAGGAATCGGCATAAGATTTAGACATCTTGTTCCAAATCATACTTGCCCGGTATGGGTAAAAAGGAAAGACAACTCTAAAAAGTAACAAAAAAAAAAAACCATACCTCTTTAAGTTAATTACTGTATTTTCCGTGTGATAAGACGCACCCCATAATCAGCCAAGAAATTTTTGGAAAAAAAGAAATTGACGATTTTAAAGCTTACCTACTGACCTTAGTCGGTGACTCTGCTGTGCGATTCTTCGCACGTTATAGTAATAGTCTTGACTGTATTTTGGCCGTACAGTATTATGAAATATATTAGGTTAATATTAATTAGCTACAGACCGGTTACCCAAACTCCTTTTACATATTCATATACAAATCACCAAACCAGTCTTTGTTTCCACCATAATGTTCAACATGTAGCATGTTTACAAAGCGTAATTCAGCGTATTTAGTGTTTGTTTACATCCAGCATGTTTGTCTACAAGAAAGCAGTATGACAAATGTTACTGATCAAATTTCGGTACAGAGTTAAATTCCAGTAATACTTCTCAAATTTTCTATGTAAAAAGTTTCATATAAAACTAATCATTGATCAAACAAAGAATTCTCTCTGAATTCCAATACTGTATGTAGAATATTTTTCCTGCTGTTTGAGTGATGAATACCATACTCAAGGTCTCGTGAATTTTTCACTAACCTGGTAAGACTGCACTTGACTTGCAGCTGTTTTTTCAAGGCCGTGTTCAACAGCTATTTACAGTATTTATATTATTTCAGAACTCAAACAATAATATTTGTATAATTTCAGAACAAAGGCAGTAAAGTAATCATCACAATATTTCTTTATTACAAAATAACAAATTTCAGACATCTAATCATCCTCAAATCCTGAAAAATCATCGTTGCTATTGTCACTATCCGTAGTCAATTCCGGGTCATCCATATCGACGTCACTTTCTTCATAGAGAAATTCATCCTCAGTTCCATTCATCGCATTACTTATTACGCATTTCTTATTCCGCATTTTTTTTAAATGATTTTACTACAATCTCTTCCTTGATAGCAGCCCATGACATCTTCACCCATTCACAGACTTGTGTGATAGAAGGTTTCTTGAGTCGTCCTGTTGGCGTTACTTCGTGGTTACTAGCAGCCATTCACTTGCTCCACTCATCACACATAATCTTTAAAGAGCTTGTTGTGGGAGATGTCTAATGGTTGTAGCTGCGATGTTAAACCACCTGGGATCATTGCTTGTTTTGTTTTTAATTGCCGGAGTTTTTTCTTCATAGTTTCAGTTTTTTGGCTCTAAATTGATCCCAAACTAATAATGCTGGTTTCTTTTTGCAAACCTCCAGGACGTGACCATACCTTTTCAAGCCACAGTTTGACCCCGGCTTCGTCCATCCATCCCTTA
The DNA here is from genome assembly GCF_036898095.1 of Palaemon carinicauda. NCBI lineage: Eukaryota > Metazoa > Arthropoda > Malacostraca > Decapoda > Palaemonidae > Palaemon > Palaemon carinicauda. The sequence continues at coordinate 84,400,439 of NC_090748.1, read as the reverse complement.
GGGTGAACATGAACAAGTACACCAGCCGGGATTATTTGGCATGGTTTTTCGTTTGAAAATAAGTAGCGGTGGAAGTTTTCTGCCGTCTGCACAGCAGGCCAAAACAACTGTAAAGCGAGATTTCTCATGGCCAGTTGTTTTTATTGTCACGGTCTTCGCTCCTTTTCTTTCCACACTTCTATTTGATGGAACATCGAAAGTCAATGGTACTTCATCCACACTGTATTGCCGTATCTGTCCTATTTCATAATTTCTCTTTTCTAGCATTGATTACGTATCTGGAATTCCAACACTTTATCCTCGTATTCTGTAGGCAACTTCTGTGCAATCCTGGTCTTCTCTCTCATACACAGACCGTTTTGTTTCATGAAACGGTAGCACCAAGACGATACATACATATACCAAGGCACTTTCCCCAATTTTGGGGGGTAGCCGACATCAAACAAATGAAACAGAAAAGGGGACCTCTCCTCTCTACGTTCCTCCCAGCCTGACAAGGGACTCAACCAAGTTCGGCTGGTATTGCTAGGGGTGCCACAGCCCACCCTCCCCCGTTATCCACCACAGAGGAAGCTTCATAACGCTGAATCCCCTACTGCTCTTACCTCCGCTGTCTTCCAAGGCACCGGAGGAAGCAGCAGAGCCTACCGGAACTGCGTCACAATCGCTCGCCATTCATTCCTATTTCTAGCACGCTCTCTTGCCTCTCTCACATCTATCCTCTTATCACCCAGAGCTTCCTTCACTCCATCCATCCACCCAAACCTTAGCCTTCCTCTTGTACTTCTCCCATCAACTCTTGCATTCATCACCTTCTTTAGCAGACAGCCATTTTCCATTCTCTTAACATAGCCAAACCACCTCAACACATTCATATCCACTCTAGCTGGTAACTCATTTCTTACACCCGTTTTCACCCTCATTACTTCGTTTCTAACCCTATCTACTCGAGATACACCAGCCATACTCCTTAGACATTTCATCTCAAACACATTCAATTTCTGTCTCTCCGTCACTTTCATTCCCCACAACTCAGATCCATACATCACAGTTGGTACAATCACTTTCTCATACAGAACTTTCTTTACATTCATGCCCAACCCTCTATTTTTTACTACTCCCTTAACTGCCCCCAACACTTTGCATCCTTCATTCACTCTCTGACGTACATCTGCTTCCACTCCACCATTTGCTGTAACAACAGACCCCAAGTACTGAAACTGATCCACCTCCTCGAGTAACTCTCCATTCAACATGACATTCAACCTCGCACCACCTTCCCTTCTCGTACATCTCATAACCTTACTCTTACCCACATTAACTCTCAACTTCCTTCTTTCACACACCCTTCCAAATTGTCACTAATCGGCCAAGCTTCTCTTCCGCGTCTGCAACCAGTACAGTATCATCCGCAAACAACAACTGATTTACCTCCCATTCATGGTCATTCTCCTCTACCAGTTTCAATCCTTGTCCAAGCACTCGAGTATTCACCTCTCACCACTCCATCAACATACAAATTAAACAACCACGGCGACATCACACATCCCTGTCTCAGCCCCACTCTCACCGGAAACCAATCGCTCACTTCATTTCCTATCCTAACACATGCTTTACTGCCTTTGTAGAAAATTTTCACTGTTTGCAACAACCTTCCACCAACTCCATATAACCTCATCACATTCCATATTGCTTCCCTATCAACTCTATCATACGCTTTCTTCAGATCCATAAACGTAACATACACCTCCTTACCTTTTGCTAAATATTTCTCGCATATCTGCCTAACTGTAAAAATCTGATTCATACAACCCCTACCTCTTCTAAAACCACCCTGTACTTCTAAGATTGCATTCTCAGTTTTATCCTTAATCCTATTAATCAGTACACTACCATACACTTTTCCCACCACACTCAACAAACTAATACCCCTTGAATTACAACACTCATGCTCGTCTCCCTTACCCTTATATAGTGGTACAATACACGCACAAACCCAATCTACTGGTACCATCGACAACACAAAACACATATTAAACAATCTCACCAACCATTCAAGTGAAGTCACACCCCCTTCCTTCAACATCTCGGCTCTCACACCATCCATACCAGATGCTTTTCCTACTCTCGTTTCATCTTGTGCTCTCCTCACTTCCTCTCTTGTAATCTCTCTCATTCTCCTCTCCCATCACTGGCACCTCAACACCTGCAACAGCAATTATATCTGCCTCCCTCTTATCCTCAACATTCAGTAAACTTTCAAAATATTCCACCCACCATTTCCTTGCCTCCTCTCCTTTTAACAACCTTCCATTTCCATCTTTCACTGTCTCTTCAATTCTTGAACCAGCCTTCCTTACTCTCTTCACTTCTTTCCAAAACTTCCTATTCTCTTCATATGAATGACCCAATCCCTGACCCCACCTTAGGTCAGCTGCCCTCTTTGCCTCACTTACCTTCCGTTTTACTTCCACATTTTTCTCTCTATATCTTTCATACTTCTCTACACTATTACTCTGCAGCCATTCTTCAAAAGCCCTCTTTTTCTCTTCCACTTTTACCTTCACTCCTTCATTCCACCATTCACTGCCCTTCCTCATGCTGCCTCTAACAAACCAAGACGATGATCCAGTAAATTCATTTACTGGTATGTTTCTTTCTGCTGCCAGTCTCTTTGCTTCTTCCATTATCATCTTCGTTGACAACGCGTATCCTTTGTTTCGCTGTTCTTCTACCCACGTTTTTATTATTTATTCTAGTTGTGGGAATTTTGCTTCCTTATAGCGTAGGCCATGTTTCTCCTTTCTCATTTTCTTTAATTCCTCTACTTGCTTCCTCAATTCTCAGATCATTTTTTCAGTTGGTGGCGGTCCGAAGAGCCTCTCGGCTGCTCTGTTGCCGTGTTGTTTTGCATAATCGATAACTTGCAGCTTATAACGAACATTATATGATTGCCTTCTCTGATTTGATGCCATTCTTGGATGAGTGTTGTCTAATAAATAACAGTGAAGAAGACGAGGATGATTGCGTCGTCTGCTCGGATGCTGTTGGCGTGTAGGTGGTGTTTTGAGTCATCAGCTGTTCACCAAAATAAACATTTTGGCAAATTCATAACAATTGGTATTAAAAATATATTAACTTAATTAAACAAAGTATAATAACATAAATTGATTTATTTATTACATATGAATCATAACTCCAAGCTTATATTTTAGGTCTGATAAGTGCAAGTGCTTGTATGTCATTACAACTTTACCTTACAGTGTTGAGACGCAGGGTGAGTTTTGGGGAAAATTTTCGGGAAAAAAGATGTCTTATCACACGGGAAATACGGTAATTAAATTAATTAAATACTTGTAATTGATAACTTATTTTACTGAATTGACTAGGTGTAGACAGTTTTTAGCACAAAAAACTATCATGAGTCATTAGCAATAGGGATATTTTTGGTCACTTTATTTCTATGCTGATACAAACTTCTGAATCACTTATATGGGTTACTCCTAGTTTCGTTTTCTCTACGACCAGACAATCAAAGAAAAGGAGTTTAATTACATCATTCTGATAGTTGCCAAGCAACTGCTGCACATGAGACTTAGGATGCCTGAACATGATACTTTTCCACTACACTCCTGGTTGGGAAGTTAAGGGGACGTAAGCTCATTACATCCGTATTCGCCCTCGATAACCTTAGAGTGCTAAGTGCTAGTGCCTTTTGTGTCTTTAATATTTACTGTCCCTTGCGTTTTTATCATTATTTGTGAGTTACGAGTAAATGCGTTATGGCTAGCAAGCCAAATATTTTGCGATCATGGCCACCTGTGATGGACGTCCTGTGGCACCTTCATGAGTAGGGTTGAAGTTGATCCTGACCCTGTTTTCACTGAAATCACCATGTGAGTACTGTAGGGAGTGGCTGTATTCCTAGTGGGATAGATATTGTTCTTGTTGCAAGAAATTATCTTAGCAAGATTGTTCTCCTTTGTCTTCTGCCAACAGTGGCGTGAAATGAAAGTTCTTTTTTGTGACGAACGTTATCCTCCAACCAGATCCTTTGTGTCGGGAACCCACCGAGTCTCCAGTCGTGGATGATGACGGCCATGAGAATTTTGTTATGTTTTATCACCCAGTGTTGATAATACACAGTATAAACTTGAACCAGCACTTGTAGCGGATCCTTTAGCTCTGGTCGCTGCGCTTCTAGAGACAGATCCAGTCTCGCTATCCTCAGTCCCTAATTACCCCTTTAGGCTTAGATCTTCCTCATATTCTACGAGTGTGTTGAGTGAGGAACCTTGCATGTCAGATTATACATAAAAGATCTTTCCGCTCTTGGAAGTATCTCGATCCAAGCTTTGAAAGTCGCCTCGCTCCCTATCTTGGAATCTTGGAACCTTAGACTTTAACCTGCCATTTCCCCTCTTACCAAAGCAGCCTTATTCAAAGACCCTTATTACTAGTCTCCAGCTCGTTCACAGGAGCAAGGCTTGCCTTGTACGCCCAGGGGTCCTCGGCACTGATCTCTCCTAAAGAGTTCCAAGGACGCAATGCAATACATGTTATCCCTTTCTTACGAGGATGGTTGGACTACTTCAGGTGTGTTAACACCCCAAGATTTGGCAATGCCAAGCTGTTTTAAATGATTGCCTTCTAAGCCTATTAGTGCAAAGAAGTTGAGTGTGACAAAACCTTCTTTAATTCCCCAAATTTTGTCTATTAATAATTCAGCCAGGACGAACATTGAGCTTGATAAGTCTGTACACGCCGCTGCTTAGCGTGATGTCGTCACCCAACGCACCCCCATCCCTATGCATAAGGTAACTACCCCGCAGGATGGTCAGGCTAACAAGTTGTCACTCTCATACATGTTGTCACGAAACGCTGCTGTCCTGCGTAAGAGTATTCATCCACAAAACTACAATGTTAACTCACAACATGATCCTGCTAAAACCTCTCGAGCTAGTTTACAATTAAAACACCATAGCGAGCGTGGTAGATCGATACTCCAATATTTTAAAGCTCCCCTGGTGTTTTATAAAAAGCCAGCTAGGACTTCTTTTCAGGTGTACTGAGAATGGATAAGTGGCATTCCCACATGTTACACCTCCATACGACACAGATGAGAGCACCTATTTTAAATGTCGTAGGCGTCACCCACGCTGTAGGCATTCCAGATAGCAACCTACGGGGAATTCCTTCTCTTCTCGAAGATTCGGTTCAGAGAAATTTCAGAACTTCAGCCTCACACTATTGCTAGAGGCTAATGCCCTTATAACGGTAGGGATTGGAACTCCTGCTGTTCCCTCTCTACGTCCACAAGGGAAGGGAGGGATGTTCGAGGAAAAATCAAGAATCAAACGATAACAGTAAAAACTCAACAATCGGTTATTCCCAAAGTGGAATAACCACCTGACAATGACATAATCGCTATTAATGACTCTCCGGAGAACCTTGCTGTGCGCGTGAGACCCAGCTCGTGTGATGTAGTCCCCCTCGAAGTCCAGATGTCTGGCCCAGAGCCGTCACAATTTATTAGCCTCGTCTGTTGTTTAGTTCGACTGGATGATACCCTTCACATGCATACTGTTAACAGATGGTGTACGATTGATTCAATTTACCTACAATCTCAAAGCCCCAGACACAGGTTCGATGTAACGCTTTTTAACCGGACAAAAGATACTAGATTTGCTTAGTAAATAATTCTCAAAATCTGAAAATTCCCTTAAGGCCAACAAGTCCTCAAGGCTACCACCCTTAGCCCTTTCACACCAAAGAAGATTTTATGTATACTGGTGCCTTTCAGAGCCCACTCCCTAACGCTGATGTCACTAACATGGTATCATTTATACCAGTTGATAAGTTGCCAACCTCACCTCCATCTTTTTGAATCCTGAAATGGGAAACATTGAGGTAGCAGCTATGTCTGCAATCCAAGCCTGCTCATGGCTTGACTACTGGTCTTGAGCAGTATCCCTCTTTGCAGTCACAGAAGACACCCTTAAACAATTTGAGGAATTATCTCGAATACGGGCTAAAACCATAGAGTTCCTTTAACACTAGAATGTTTACCTGTGGGGTAAGTGTATCCTGAAAGAGGCGCAGCACTGTCTTAGCCAAATGCTCTAGACAACTCACACGCAGGGATGCGTTGGCTCTAAGAAACTCTTAGTGAGTTCTTCTACTCTGTTCTCTCCTTCAGATGTAGCTACAGCTGTAGAGAAATTTGAGAGGTTGGGACAAGGCCCGATAAGAAGGGTAGCGGCACCAAACCAAGGTTGCCTAGCCTCCCAGCAGCAGCCAAGGAACTTGCCTTTTAAGGCAGTTCTTCAGCAAAGACAACTTCTGCCTCCAACAGATTCACAAGCGACTGGGAGGAACCCCCCGACCCACCTTTAGTGAGAGAGGACATCCTTTCGGATGAAGAGGGCACGGTCGCAAAGGCTCCCGCTAAGGAGGGAGAGAGTGCATGTTCCCCAACTTAACACCAGTGGGGGGATGCCTACAGAGCTTTTGGTTCAGATGACAGTGTCTTCGGGGGTGACCCGGGACCCTTGGACGATAGAAGCCCTCATTCAGGATGTCCAGTCCCTTTTATAGCCTGTCTGCCATCTCTGACCAGGACTCTTGATAAGCCAAACAATTCTATACAAAAGGCTCAGTAAAGGACCTCCTCTTATTAGAGGAATTATTCAAATTGTTGGCCAAAGGAGCAGTGGAGGAAGTCTTAAATCACTCGCCAGGCTTCCTCAGCAATCTATTTTTGGCAGAAAAGCTGACGGGAGGTTGGAGACCCATCGTAAACCTCTCTCGTTTGACTCTGTCTGGGCTGCAGACAAATTCAAAATGAAGAGATTGGCCACCATTCTCCAGGCCATCAGGAAGAATGATTTTCTTTTGACTATAGCCTTGAAATACGCCTACTTACAGGTCCCAATCCATCCTGCCTCAAGGAAGTACCCAAGATTTCCCTTCGGAGACAAAATTTTTTCAGTTCAGTTTGCTTTGCTATCAGCCTGTCAACAGTCCCTCAGGTTTTCACCAAAGCCTTTGCCCTTGTCTTAGCCTGGGCTCATGCTATGGGCTTTTGAAGTACCTGGATGACTGGCTCCTCTTGGCAGAGTCTTGAGCTCTCCTGTTAAGGTATAGTAATCTACTCCTAGATTTTTTAAGGAGTTAGGGATCCAACTGAACCTGGAAAAGTTCAGCCTCGTCCCTCAACATTCCATCAGGTACCTAGGCAATAACATATTCTATTCAAGCCAGAGCTTTTCCATCTGCTGACAGGATCCTGAGATTCATAGAAATCACAGAGGCATTTCTAAAAGGGAAGCCTCGAACTACACACTCATGGCAGAAGCTTCCAGGTCATCTCTTCCTCTTTGGGAGAATGTATCTTCGCTCGGTGCTGTGGGATCCGAATAGCTAGTGATTGCAAACATCAAACTACCCTACAACCTGCAGTCAGTACCACAGGTGTACCAGACCTCCATTGGTGGCTGAGAGGAAAACCTGGTCCTCCTATCAGCAACTTTTAGCCTTAAAATTTATTTTATCTGACATTTGTAACACACTTATGGATCTACAATCACCCCTTATCTAGTCCTCCAATCAACCCTCATTTGGCTTTACGATATATTTCATGACACTTTTAAACCCCCATATGGACCTACAATCACCCCCTTATATGTCAATTTAATCAGCCCTCATCTGGTCATACAATTGGTGCTTATGTAGCCCTGCAATCAACCCTGATGTGGCCTAGCAATTGATCCTTATCTAGCCCACATGTGCCCCCCCCCCCACTATGAACCCTCGCCTGTCCCTCCAAGCAGCTCTCATTTGGGTTTATATTTGATCCTCATCTGTTACAAACTAGGATCCTAATGATGGGTTACCCCTAAATCTGCACCTATTTGTAGGCTTTTTCGCTCAATGTAACCTTTTTGGCTAATGTTTGACAGTACTGTAAATAATGAAAAACTCAATTGTCCTCATTCCTGAAGCTAAACTAACTAGTTTAGCTTTTTTATCATGTGAAATTTATTTTATTGAACAATGACTAAGACAGCTGATATTTTAGTTTGCAAGTTCTCTATTATTTCTTTTTGCACATGGATAATTGGTAATATTGGGTAAATGTGTGCTCTAGCCCTGCTTATTACTGTCTAATTTTCATAACTTCTGTATTATTTATACAAAATTTTAAGTTTTTGGCAAATGCGTTGGTTGTTATGCCTTTCTTACAATTTCCAATGTATAGAAATCCTTTTGAGGTTAAAAAAAAAAAAAAAACTGATTGGCTTTGACTTTAATACTGCCTTCAGCCATGTTAGGCCCTTGGGGGTAGGTGGGTTTGAGTTTAGCATCATTATTGAATTTTTTATGTAATCAGTTGCAAAAGTTAGTTGTTGATGGACACCATAACTATAGGATTGTTGTATCTATTGTCCCCCACGGTAGTGTTCACTGCCCATTACTAATCGTAGTATATACAAGTGAATGCTTTGGCCTAGAAAACAAGTATGTTGTATACACAAATACTGAGACCCTATAATAGAGATTTAGCTAAAATTAATGCATGGTGGGAATTATGATGGATGAAGTTCAATTCTAGCTAAATATCAAACATGGGATTCTAAGTACACTAGCTTTTCAATATCCAGATCTTATCATTGACAACCTCTTGATTTTATGCTGCATAACTCGTTCAAAATTACAGATGTGATACGGAATTGCAATGTTTGAAACACCTGGTCTCTTTATTTTTCAAATACACAAAAAATAGGCATTGATAAACTTATGGTAAAATTTTTGGTTATCAATAATCTTTCCTGCAGGTGTTTGAATTCTTTAATTTTACCATATTTTGAATATTTCTTTCCTGTCTGGTTGTCAGCTGCAGATTCTCATATTGACTTGTTATAAAAACTGGTGGTCTATTTAATTCCTTATCCCTGATCTGGATATTAATGTTTGACATAGTCATCATTATTTTTTTTATGCAATCCTGCCTGTCCACAGTACATTACTAAGTATACTGTTAATTTTCATAATTTTGACTTTTTCAGTTTTATTCCACCTGTGTCCAGAATGTGAGATGTTCTCTCTTTTGATGATCGAGTCTGTAGAACTTCTGGAGTTAAGCTTGTTGCAAATGCTTTTCTGTTAAAACAGGTAGATGCAAGTCTCGTTTCATAGTATATATATGAATTATTTATTTAAATTAGTTATGTACTACTCTTAATGTAACTGCCTCACTTGGGAGGCCCAATGTATGACAATTTTTGAGGTCTGAGGGCGATATTGAGTTGCACTCATTTCTGGCAATTATGATGTGTGTAGATGCCAGACCCAAGAGATTATGGCTGTATATCTAACCTCTAAGTGGGTAAAAAATAGGTTTTTGTGTAAATATCTACAATGAAAATATGACGAAAAATTTCAGCAGAAAGTCGATAAGTGTGTTTAATTATTATAAGAAATCAGGATTTTTTTCCAGACCAAGATGGAATTCTTGATGTAGAGGTAATTTTTTGATGGTACATGGATGACCAGGGATCACTCCTCCCTTATTGGAGCTGGCATTGTTTCTGAAGCCAACACAGGGTTCATTCTTGATGGGGAAATTTTTTCAAAATACTGCAATTATTGTGACAATACCCTAAAGGGTATTTTGAAAAAATTGACTAAAGATGAATATAATAAAAAAAAAAAGTAGAACATAAAGAAAGTGGGAAGTGTACAAAAAATTTTCATGAATAGCCTGGTGAAATGAAAGCATCGGCAGCAAAAATTATTTGGGGCCGATCTCTGGATAGAAAGATGCGCTACAAAGTGATTGTGGGGGATGGGGATTAGAGTGCCTACAATTCCGTTATAGAGATGAATGAGAAGAATGGACCTTATGGCAAAGATCACCCAGTCATAAAAGAAGAATGTATTAATCATTTCACAAAAAGACTTGATAAAAGGCTTCGTAATCTGAGAGAGAGGCATGTGGAAAAGCGTATGACCAAGACTGGGAAATTTAGGTTCCATAAGTACTGGGGGGGGGAAGGTAAACCAAGTGACACAACAATTCGTAACTTGGTTAGATACATGAGAATAGCAATACGAAGAGCCATCAAATATAAAAGGTATGCAGTTATTAGACTCCGGAACGACATTCTGGCAAATTTATTTCATGTCACCAGCACCGATGAAAATCCGGACCGCCACCTATGTCCACCAGGGGAAGACAGTTGGTGCTTCTACATGAGAGATTTTGCCAAAGGTGTAAAGCCACGTCCACACAGCCGAATGAAAGTAAAGATGAATATACCGGCAGATGTGAGAAGCCATATAAAAGAGATTTATGACAGCCTCACTTCAGATGAATTGTTGTTGAAATGCATCAAAGGAAGGATGCTGAACATTAATGAAGCCTTCAATGCAAAATTATGGGCAAAATATCCAAAGGTCAAGTTCTAAGGGCTAAACAGAGTCATCGCAGGGTTGGAAATGGCTGCAATGGAGCATAATGCTGACTATGAAGAAAGCAGCCTAGTAAAGAATGTAATGGGAACATCATACATACATATACCAAAGGCACTGCCCCCAATTTTGGGGGGTAGCCGACAACAACAAGAAACAAAACAAAAAAGGGGACCTCTACTCACTACGTTCCTCCAGCCTAACCATGGGAACACCTCCAGGTAATATAAGTTCCCTTTTTTATATGCTAATAAACTGTTTATTAAAAGTATATTTGTTCATATAGTTACTAAGATGTCTCCATATCTTTTCAAGCATACACACGATACACACATCAAATCACCCATACATATACAAACACATCCCAATAATAATAATGATAATGATGTTAATAGTTTTTTCCTATTTTTCCAAGCAAAGCAGTAGATTGGAAAGAAGAAAAAGTAGTAGTTCACGAGCTCCTTCCACCAAAAAGAAAGAAAAGAATACAAGTAGTAAGGGACCCAAGATATGAAGCAGGCAGATTCTAAATCTGGCGACAATGAGAGGTGGTACCTCATGATACCCACTCCCTTGGGGGGGGGGTTAATATCCTTTTTTTTTTTTTTTTTTTTTTTTTTTTTTATAAATGAGGGGACCAGATACCATAGAAATATGAAATTGGAATTAGAAAATATAACTTAGGTAAGTTTTTACATTAATCCCTTGCTGTTTTCACAGAGAATATCGTTACTCAAACTTTAATACGAGATATCTCGAAACTAGTTTTTTCATTATATGGGTCGCTTTAAAAGCCAAAGGCTTTTTTATTTGTCTGATTTTAAAAATTCAAAAACTATTGAAATCTTTTGATAAATTTTGCATCAAACGAATCAGGTGAAACTTTAATATAATTCAAGTTTTTTATTTTTCATAAATTAAAAAAAAGAAAATAAATTACAATGAAAAAACAAAAAAGAAATCATAACCTCTGCTGATTTATTGGATAGAACAACTCTTTCTGAGTAATAATTGAGGTAGCTATTAAGTTTTAGTTAAAAAGTAAGAGAGCCTTCAGATTTTAAAGAAAGATATTTGTAAATTGGTAAAAAAAATTGATAAAAAAAACCCCATAGGATAGAAATTTATGAAAAATCTTGTTGTACCTTCCCTTTGTGACTAATAACTGGGTAGCAAAACGTAAATGCTACGACAATATTTTAATGATCCCCCACCCCCAAACATTAAGTTTTAGTTAACCCTTTACTTCTCCATTTCTCTTCGTTTTAGTTAGCCCTTTACTTCTCCATTTCTCTTCTGTTATAAAATTACTGAATCTAATCCACACAAGTGGCTTTTCAATCATCTTTTTAAGGTGATCAGCTGCCGCGACTTGTCACGAATTTTTTGTTTAGACATTGGAAAAATAGTTACTTGGTGTATGTGGAGGAAAATATGTTGTATAATGCACGAAGAATTTTCATTTGCTTCTGGTAAGTAACGGAGATACAGCTTTTTTTATCATTAAATCCTAATTGCATTGCCTGCATGCATTATATCCTTTGTAAGACCTTTTTGTTATTCCCATAATAATTATAGTTTTTCCTTGTACCCCTGACAGTCACACCCCTCTAAATCAAAATTACCAACATTCACAAAATTATGACATGGCTGTGACTGCTCACTTAAGTGAGTTGACCTATTCAGAATAGTTTTTACTTGCTTGCTTTAGTGAACATAGCTGAAGTGGATAACTACAATTACATTCAACATCATTGGGGGTTAATAATACCTTGAAAACATACATCTTATAAATAAATCAAACAATCTTTCTTTATTATCCAATTCTAAAAGTAATAAATCATTAGAAAGATAAATATTTTCACATTTTATTTATATTAACAAGAAAATTTAATTTTATGAAATAAAAATTTAATTTTTTTCCCAAAATATATAAAATTTCTGAATTTGTCTAGTCCAAAAATTTATCAATAACAAATTTATTGTGTAATAATATTCACAACTATTGATATGATATTTTTCAAGAAAAAAATAAAATATTGTATTAAAAAATAAATATTGGACTTTGATTCAAAAGATTAGTATGAAGAGTGAATCATATATATCTAAGACATGTGCAGAAATTTATGGTACCTTGTCCTCATAATTTGATCCTACCTGATTCATATTCTGACAAGATCTGATGCAGTCATGACTGACTTGGTGTTTATGCTTGTACAATTTTTCCTTATCTAAATACTGTAAGATCCTGAGTCCGAAATAACCTTTGTTTTCTTAATGATTAACATTTAATTTACTTGTTGCAACGCATCCATTAACCGTATTATATTTCTATCATTTTTTGCCATTTTATTATCATAAAATTATTATTTGATTTACAGTTGTGTACAAGAGTTTTATTTCATTTTCTTACAAAATTTTTGATTCCGTTAAAGTATTCTTCTAACCTTTGGTATATCCTATATTTCTCATTTGTCCTGTTTAAGTTTGTCATTTCCATTTACTTATGGAATTATTTACATTTAGATATAGAATCTTATGACATTGATTTTTCTGGGTATTACAGTTCAGCACCTCCAAATCCTATAATCAGTCAACTCTACAAAAATCTATGAATTTATTGCTTTTCTCCATATTGTAGATTTTTCAGCCTTCATTCGCAGACCATCCTTTCACTTGCAACTTCAAAATTACGTGATTAGTTGATGCTTTCTTCAGCTGGGCAAATGAACCTGTAAAGAAAATATGTATATAGAAAACTAAACTTGATTGAATATTAATTAATTTAGAAAAAAAAAAATACTTTAAATTCAGTATAAGAAAATAAATTTGTTCTTGGTATTTCTGAAACAATCTATTCAGAATAGTTGGCAAGCAGCTGTTCAAGAAATTTTCCAAATGCTTAAAAACTATTTACTATTATATTATTGTTTAGGAACAAAAGTTTCAGAGGTTAGCAACTGGATTTACAGTTGGGAGAGAGTGTCTGTCTTCGAGAAAGGCCACCGATCGTTAAGGTATTTCTATTTCATTAGTTTTTTGTTATGTTGAAGCATTAAACCCCATTATATATTGATTGCCATGGCTATTTGAGGAAAAAGTGTTGGACTCCTTGAGTTATGTTAATGGGCCCTGTTTGGACAAGATTTCTTGGATTGTGGCTTCTTTTCTAGATTATGGTTTCCAAGATTGTCTTTGTGGATGATGAAGGATCTTTCACTATAGAAATCCCCTTGATTACTAATTTTTTCAGACCTCTTTGACTGCCAGTCGTCTTTACATCATTAATTTTAAATGTGTACAGTATTCTCTCGCCATATTGCGGCTCACGTATTGCTGCCTCAGTGCTGGTTTTTAAATAAACAAAGTAGAATACAAACCTAGAGGTATTGTATCCTTTCAGCAACAGATCGACCATTCCCTGCAAAATTTTTGGCCCGTGCATTATAGAAATAAGAGGGTAGGAAATACAGTTGTTCCTATGCGGCATACAAACCCTCATTCTTTAATTAGGAAGATAGATTAAGCATGAGCTGGAGTCGGTTAATAAAGTTGGATAACAAGCAGTTATCTAGCTGGTGAGATTGCAGTCGGTTATTAAAGTTGGATAACAAGCAGTTATCTAGCTGGTGAGATTACAGGGCCCTGTCCCTTTCCAGGCAGAGAGCCATCACTTTCGATTTGATCGCTGATGTACTGTTCAGTCGGCTCCTGTCAAACCTTTTCATTTTCTTTCACCACACAGGAAGTGATTGCGACTGTTGATAATGGTATGGAAGCAAGAGGCTTGTGTTTGCTTGGGGAAGGGTGAAAACTACATATGGTTGATGACAAAACCAGCTGTAGTGTAATGGTTGATGGCTAAACCAGCTGTAGTTCCACACTATCTTGTAGGAAGCATGACTATTTATTCATCTCAGTGTTCTGAGGGTAGGTCATGGCTTCCAGTGCCGTGGCAGGCATACACCCTGAAGGAGAAAAGTCTAAGCCTTTCGGCTTTTCAGTTTCCTTGTGGGGCTGCAATCGCTGCTGCAGTTCCAATTCAAATATACCCCTGGATTGGCCCTCTGAGAACGCTGCAGGAAATTGTAGCCCATGGATCAACATCAAAGTTTTTAATGAGGAGTTTGACCTTAGAAGGACTTGTGCATTCTTCGATGTTGCAGATAGGTCCTCCATGACTTTGTTGAGGAATCCAGTAGCTCAGGTTACTTCTCTACCAATTTCTCCTGTGAAAATATCTTAGTGTGTCCCTGCTGATGCCAGAGGTGAAGGGCAAGGTGGTTACCCTCTTTAAGCCTAAGAAGGCTACTAAGGTAGCTTTTGACCTGGCAGGAAAGGGGCCAACATCATGGCGGGGCGGCGTTAAGTGGGCGTAAAGGCAAGCCTAAGGTCAGTGTAAATCCAATGTCTTACCCCAATACTAGTGGTTCCCACCTTTCACTTTGTGGCTGTGGCACTGATCCTTAGGTCAGGGGGATTAGGGCTGGTACCTGCTTCCTGTGTTAGTAGTTGTTCCTCAGGCTCAGATCACCCCCCTTAAGTGTGCCTTCCTCCTCCTGTGAAAGTCTCTGCTAGTTTTAAGGCTCCTGCCGAAGCAACCCGCTGGTTTCTCCCCATGGGAAAACATCTGTCCCAGTGTTGAGGCCTCTGCTGAAGCAACCTGTGTGGTTTTCCCCATGGGAAAGCGTCTGTCGATGGTTGCTGAGACATCAACCACTCTTCTTGCAGAGCCGGGAAGAAGAGGAAGCATTTGCACCGTTCTTACTCATCCGACTATGAATCATATTCTCACTACTTCTAAGATGAAGAGGTTGAAGGGCAAGGATAGGGCGTCCTCTGACACCGCCTCTCTTTTGATGGAGTGGATGGCACCCGAGTGGTTTCCATCCCTGTGAGGATCTGAGCCACGGCCCAGTTCGCCGGCCAGCACTGGGAACAACAATTTCCCCAGCAGCCCGCTGGGACAGGAGTGTACACTCATACACTCGTCTACTGTTCTTTTTAGAAGTTTGCTTTTCTTCTGCTCAAGGGGTCTTGTGACTTCATAGAGGATGGCATCACTCAAGACTGTACTCTAGTGCATACTCTCTTTGATATGCCAAGTATGTGTGAAGGGATTTGTTCCCCAAGCCATTGATGTTACACTGCCAGGACCTGCATTAGACATATGTGGTACTAATCCCGGTTCTGCCAGGTCCCATGCGAAGAGTTCTCCTCCTGTTAGCTTGCCCGGCCCTTTTGTCTGCTCCCCGATTACATTCCGGCTTTGGACAGAATGGTTGTACTCATGGGGAGGTTGAAGAATCTTTGGAGCATGCTGCCTCACCCTCGGCCATGTTCCAGTCAGTCAAGCAGATTTCCTAGTCTTCCTTTGTCTCACTTGTGGCTGTCAGACTACCACTAGGCCTACAAGCAAGTCTGGTTTTCTCATTTCCTTAGGCTTAGAGAGTCCCTTGTGGCTATGCAGACCAATGAAAAGGACTTGGACATAAGGAAATAGTCTTTCTCTGGTTGTTGATTGGTACTCGGTCAACTGAAAAGCTTTGGAAAGTGTTGAATTCCTAAAGCTTCCACCCTCCACTGGTGTGACTATGCTGTCTCTTGGTACACTTGTGGTGGCACTGGAGGCCGGGCATCTGCTTGTGATGTAGAGGCCTTTTAAGGTTTATCGAATGTCATTAAGGTTCTTCATCCAATGTCATCGGTTTTCCAAGACCTTGAATAGTACAGGTAAGAATCAGCAGCATGCACTCGCATCTCCTCCAACTTGTCTTGGTCAGATTCCTCAGATGCTGCTGCTTCTAAAAAAAAGTCATTGAAGAGGCTAGGAAGACTGACTAACAGGAGTCACATTAGAAACACAGCTGTGGAAGGTATTGTTATATTTGGTGCGATAGTATACTCTAACCGTACTTCTACCGATGCTCAGTCTCTTAGCAGATCAAGCGCAGTCACTGAGATAAAGGTTGCAGCCATGCTCCCAACCTTTTTATTCTGGGTTAATTATAGGGTTGGCTTGTGGTGATTTTTATCATGCACACAATAGGAAAACCAAGGGTGAAAGGTGACAATTGATCTCCAAACAACCTGTAGTTAATAGGTAGACTGTCAGTGAACCCAACAAAGTCAGAATCTTGTTCACCATCTGAGCATGAGAAGATCATTCTGACCCATCGATCTGCATCCTCATGCTCAGCTTGTCCGCCACAATGTTCTTTTTGCCGGGAATAAAGTGGGTTGCCAGAGTGATAGTGGAACACTCCCCTCTCTTGGATTTCCACTGCTAGTTGGGAAAACCGCAGAGAAACCATACCACCTTGTTTGTTTGTATATGCCACCATGGTGGTGGTGTCGCTCGTCAATACCACCGATTGACCAGTCAAAAGAAAAACCAACACATTGATATGGCATTGACTGTCTTGGTCAGGCTATTGTCCCAAGAGTCTAGTGTAGTAGGAAGTAAGCTCCCTCAATCTTCTTAAGACACATTCGTGAATAGTCGAAGTTCTGTAGGTCAAGCCCATTAAAAGGTTTGTTTTGATGAGCCTCCATTCCAGATTAACATTGGAATCCTCCCTTATCGTAACTAATGACTGAGGAGGATTGCCACCTTGTGACCAGTCTCTCGTCAACTCCCATTGAAGGGACCGCAGGTGGAGACAACCGTTCTGAGTGAAACATTCCTGGGAGGCTAGGATCCCAGCAACTTCTGCCAAAGTTGTGCTGGTAGATGGGGCTGTTGAAGGAAAGGGAGAGCCATCTGAAAGTGCACCAGTCTTTCCCAAAAGGGGAAGACTTTTTCTAAAACTGTCAATATCCATACCTAGGCAGATTAGTCTTTGTTTGGGCACTAGAATCAAAATCTTGATTCATCACAATCCCCAGATTGTGACAACAAAAGCTTGTCTTGGTGGAGTAGTAATTTTTTTTAAGAGACTGCCAAGATCAGCGAATCGTCCAGGTAACAGAGAATACGAATGCTGTTTAGAGACAAAAGCAACTCTTATTGGTACACTGCTTATGATGAACAGGAGGTACCAAGTTGGGATGGATTGGGATCTGGTAATATGCATCCTTAGTCAATCATCGTCGTGAAGTCTAATAGTCTTATTGCCTGCCTGAAATCTTTATCTTGAACAAGGTTTGTTCAATAAACTCGTTCAGGGCCAACAATTCATGACTGGTCTCCAGCCTCCACACGCATACTCTATAGGAAAGTCAACTGAAGTAACCTGGGGAACTGTCAATATTTTAGAGGGAACTCTTCTCTAGCATGGCCTGAACTTCTGTCTCGAGGGATATGTCTTTCGCTGATAACCGGTGGTAGGATGATGACATCATTGTTGGTTGAGGAGGCGGGGAAGAGCTGAGAATTGAGAGTCCACTCTTCTGCCTTGTGATACCACCACCTCATTCATCAGGGCTGCAGGAATCCTCCCACAGGTGGCCTCCTAGGAGGACTGCCAACCCCAGCCGATGTGCCCTTGACCGTGGCTGTTCTGAAAGAGCTGCTGCTGTTGAGTCCCATGCCTCAAGCTGGAAGGGGCGGAACAAGGTTCGTTCTCAAGGGCAGGCTTCTGTTTCTGTCTAGCCAGAGGTGACCATCTCGAGCGACTGGAATTAGAGGTGGAGTGGTAGCTGAAAGGACACCACTTGGTGCACAAGAGAGTCTTGACTCCCCTTCCTCCATTTCTCAGCTTTCACCTCTATCTCTCTGTGTCGGGAACAGAGAACCCTTTACCAACTCATTGAGAGATTCAAGATCTCTTGCCAGTTGAGCTGTTGTGGAACCTGGAGTCCATGGCATTATTACTGGTTAGGGAACTGACTGGTCAAAAATGTGACCACTTTGTCCCCCAATCAAGACACTTCTTGAATGCCTTCTGCTTCTCAGGTTTCAAGTCCCTTTTTTGGGGGGTCCAAAAAGCTCACCATACCAGACCAGTGGTCAATCCATGAAGTCGCCTGAAGAGTGCCCACTACAGCACTTTCCAAGTTCATGGCCTTTGTCAGAGTAAAGGTGACATGCTGTTCTGCTAGATAGTCTATTGTGATGCCTGGAGTAAAAAAATTTTATAGTGAGGCAATACAGTACTTCCTTGTGTGAGAAAAGGCCACAGGAATAGAGTTGAAAGAATGGATTCCTTTGCAGAAAGCTGTGTGAGGAACTTTGTCTAAGGCCTGATTTGACCATGAAAGTTCTAAGATGCGGTCTGGTACTTTTCGCTGCACAGCAGTATCTTTCACACTACTATTTTTTTTGGAACAGAGCAAGGGGCCTTTCTGAGACCATTCACTCAGCGCATGAAGGGCAGCACCTGTAAGAAAAAGTCCAGAGATAAAAAGTCTCTCACTTCTCTCTCCATATTAAAGGGGATCAAGAACAGGAGGGGCAGATCACATTACCCCTTCTAGGACTAGGTCTGAATCCAGTCTTTTACTCCCCAGGAAGCTCGAAAATCCTCTAGGCCATGGAGAGCTTTTTTACTTTGGTATGTATCGAAGATCATTACTTTCTCTGAGATGTAGTAAGGTGAAAGGGGGTTAGGCAGAAAAAATTTCTTTCGAGGCATCAGGAGACTCGGGATCTTAATAGAATCTGCTCCATTCTGAAGGAGACTGGGAGATGTTTCCTACTAGGAACTCGTCGTCATTAAGGAGGACGAACAGGGAGAGAGCGTGAGGTTGAAACAAATTCTATGATACAACCTGTAGTTATCAATATAAGAAACTCTGGGAGATTAGAACCATAACAGGTTTAAGGAAGAGGGTCACCCAGAGGAGTAACTTGACATTGACGGTTGCATTTCCATTAGTCGGGTAGGTTTATCAGGTAGACATGAAAGTATATTATGAGTGTGGCCTTGGGGGAGTGCTCATTCTCAGGCATAATATTTCTCCCTCACTGAACTCCACCCTGGAAGCAGACAGTGTAGGGGTACATCTCAGATCCTGTGGAGTTTGTACAAGGGATGAATGGTATGGTGAGGCAAATTCGTGGTAATTTCCATGTTCCAAACCTCTTGCACTCTGCGTACCAAAAGCAAGGCACCGGGGGGTGGGGGGGGGGTGTGTGTTTAGCTTGCTGGTGCTACATGCACTACTACTGCAGGCTTAGCTGTGTTGTCCAATGGGACAAGTCACTTACTCCATGCATGCATTAAGGAGACCTAGCATGCTGATGTGTGTGTGCATGTCTATGAATGCACGTGTTGAGAGACATGATGCTCACAAACAATTATCTATATGAGAAGTGTGTGGGAGAAATTATAACACTAAGGATGTCTCTTGATACAGAGACAGGTGTGACCATCGATGGGTTTGAAGGGATGAACCCGAGAAGAGACTTCTCTTTGCCCTCGATGAAGACGAGACAGCGGCATAACTAACAACTCCTTGGAAGGTGGCCTTGCAGTTCCAAGAAGGTCCATATAACTTGCAGGGCGACAAGTCCATGCCATACTGGCTTTGGCTTGCCCAGGGACTCCCTATTCGAGTGTATACGTACTCGGACAATAGGGGGAGTCCCTGCTCCTCGCAAGCAGCTGTGAAACTGCTGCGGCCTACGTAAGGTGTGTGCGAAGGTGAAGTGACTCGTCCTAGGAAGTTGACCTGGAGTTCTCTCAGATGGAAATCTAGGCTAGGACTCTCCCAGTATCACCTCGTCAGGGTATGGGGACATGACAGTATTACACTTAATACTAGGAACACAAGGAAGCATGGTTTACCTGCAGTGGTTTGAGGTCAGCTGTGCAGAGAACCCAGGGTGCTGCTTTCTCCAAGCGAGGAGAGGATGAAGAAAAGAATAAGGGCCAGGCAAACCTTTTCATTCATGCAGACTAAAACCGGGTAACAATGCCCTCAACCTTCTGCTACTTGTCCATTAAGGAGCCTAGGTTTAGACCAGCTGTTGTGCAGCCACCACAGAGCCGATAGAGAACGTATCGAGCCTCCTGTGGATCACGTCTTGCAGGTAGTGGGCTGTGAAGGTGGTCTAACGTTTCCACACCCCAGCTTGCAGTACCTGCGTCACCAAAAAATTCTTCTTGAAGGCCAGGGACGTAGCTATGCCCCTGACATCATGTGCTCTAGGGCGACGTGACGGAGAAGGGTCAGGATTCAAGGCTAGGTGTATTACCCTGCGAATCCAGGATGAAATGGTATTACTGGTGACCCTTCTCTTCGTTTTCCCAGTGCTCACAAACAGGGCTTGAACCTGGGGACGAACTGCAGCTGTTCTTTTGAGATACGACCTCAGACTCCTTACTGGGCACAGTAGGAGATGGTTTGGGTCTTCTATTACAGAACAAAGACTCGAAACCTGGAAAGTCGAACCGAGGGTCCGGCACTCCCGGATTGCGAGTCTTGGCAACAAACTCAGGGATGAATCTGAACGTTACCCCCCCCCCATCCCCTTGAATGGCCGATGTCATACGAGAGACCATGAAGTTCGCTGACTCGCTTGGCCGAGGCCAAAGCTAGCAGGAACACCGTCTTCGAAGTAAGGTGGCGATCTGAGGCCTGGCGTAGTGGTTCGTAGGGAGGTCTCTTTAGAGACCTGAGAACTCGAACCAGATTCCAAGGAGGAGGTCGCACTTCCGACTGAGGGCAGGAAAGTTCATAACTTCATATGAGAAGAGAAAGTTCCAGCGAGGAGGAAATGTCAATTCCTTTGAGCCTGAAGGCAAGACTTAAGCCTTTCACTGCCGAGACTGAAAGACGCATTTCCTCCCGCAAATATACGAGGAACTCCGCTATTGCTGGAATAGTGGCATCGAGTGGAGAGATACCCCTTCCACGACACCAACCACAGAAAACTCGCCACTTTGCCTGGTAGACCCCTGCGGATGACCTTCGCAGGTGTCCAGACATCCTGTTTGCAACTTGTTGCGAAAATCCTCTCTCCACGAGGAGATGCTGGATAGTCTCCAGGCGTGAAGTCGAAGCGAAGCTACGGCTTTGTGGAATATGTTGGCATGTGGTTGTTTAAGTAGCTCGTGACTTGGATTCTGCATGATGCCTTAGCGGAGCTTTGAGGGTCATTGAGAAATTGACCGATATTCTGGTCTTGTTGAGTACTCTCTCCTCATCAGACAGAACGGGGGAAAGGCGTGCATATCGACGTAGTCCCACCATTGTTGGAAGGCATCTTGCCAGAGAGCCTTGGGATCCGGGACTGGGGAGCAGTACACCGGGAGCTTGTAGTTCACCGCTGTAATGAACAGATCCACAGTCGGGGAACCCCACAAAGTCAGGACTTTGTTGGCTACTCGAGGATCCAAAGACCACTCGGTACTCACTATCTGCGTCGCTCTGCTCAGACTGTCGGCGAGCACATTCCTTTTGTCCGGAATGAAGCGAGCCGCTAGTGTGATCGAGTGGACTTCGGACCATCTCAGTATCTCTACTGCAAGATGGGATAGCTGTTCTGAAAAGGTACCTCCCTGCTTGTTGATATAAGCCACCACTGTGGTGTTGTCGCTCATCACTACCACAGAGTGGCCCGCCAGGACTTGGTGGAATTTCTGAAGTGCCATAGAAACGGCCTTCATTTCTAGCAGGTTTATGTGAAGGTACTTTTCTGATTCTGACCACAGGCCTGAGGTCCTGTGGTTCAGAACGTCGGCCCCCCACCCTTTCTTTGATGCGTCCGAAAACAACATCAAGTCTGGGGGGAGAACGAGAAGGTCCACTCCCTTTCGTAGGTTCTCGTCGGCCACCCACCATTGAAGGTCCGTCCGTTCCGGTTGTCCCAAAGGGATCAGGAAGTCAGGGGAATCGTGGCCTTGATTCCACCGGGACTTGATTCATCACTGGAGAGATCTTAGGCGACTGTTGGGAACTAGACGGGCCAAAGAAGAGAGATGGCCGAGAAGGCGTAACCACGTTTGGGCTGGAAGCTCTTCTCGTGTGAGGAAGGGTCTCGCGACCTTCCTCAGCCGTGCTATCCTGTCGTCTGATGGGAAAGCTTTGTGGAGATTGGTGTCTATGACCATGCCTAAATATACCAGTCTCTGAGCGGGCTGTAGAGAGGACTTCTCGAGATTTACCATGATCCCTAGATCCTGGCAAAGTTCGAGAAGCTTGTCTCGGTGGCGAAGAAGGGTTGCCTTCGAGTCTGCCAAGATTAGCCAGTCGTCCAGATAGCGGAGGAGACGGATGCTGATCTTGTGAGCCCATGATGAAATCAGAGTGAACACCTTGGTGAACAGTTGAGGTGCTGTGTGCTGTGGAGAGACCGAAACACAGCACCTTGAACTGGTAGATTTTGTTGTCTAGGCAGAATCTTAAGTACTTCCTTGAAGACGGGTGAACTGGGATCTGGAAGTACGAGTCCTTCATGTCCAGTGTACACATGAAGTCTTGTGGTCTCACTGCAAGTCTGACCGTGTCTGCGTCTCCATCCTGAACGGGGTCTGTTTGACAAACCCGTTCAGTGTTGAGAGGTCGATGACTGGTCTCCAGCCTCCAGACGCCTTTTTCACAAGAAAGAGTCAACTGTAGAAGCCTGGGGACCCGTCTACAACCTCTTGGAGAGCGTCCTTCTTCAACATGGTCTGGACTTCTGCCCGGAGGGCGAGTCCCTTTACCGATCCCATGGTAAGGGAGCTCAATGACACTGGATTCGCTGTCAGGGGAGGTAGACGAGATGAACGGGACGCGATAACCCTGACCGATTACGGAAATCGTCCAGGCATCTGCCCCGAGTTGCTGCCACCATGTAGGCATCCCCCCACTGGTGGACATGCAGGGGGACCGCCAATCTTAGCGTTTACGGCCTCAGCCGCTACCTCTAGGATTTTTACCTCCTCCCCTGGAGGACTTCTTGCCCCTTCTGCCTTTGGCATGAAAGGGCTTAGACACCTTTGGCTTCGCTGTCGTTGTCGTCTTAGTGTCCTTAGCTGGACGGGGCTGCTGGACTGCTGTAGGTTTGTAAGGCCTCGATGTCAGGGCCTTATGAATGAGGGAGTCCTGATTGGTCTTCCTCCAATTCTCAGCAGCTCGCTCCACGTCCTTTGGCTCAAACAAGCTCTTACCGAGAACGGAAGAGTGTCTGAGCCTGCTAACATCGGAACTGGGGACCTTCTGGTGGAACCTCTCAGACACTGCGTCCCGACGCTTGAGGATCGTGTTGGCCCACAAGCTCGAGACTTGATGGGCCAGAAACTCAATGGTACGGGAGCCTGAGAATAGGAAAGTCTCCAGTGCCTTCCTGGTACTTTCTTTGGATAGATCCTCAGAACATATCAGGATAGGATGCCCAGAGATCCCAGCCAGATATCAAGCTACGAAGTCGCCTGCATGGCACACTTCGCAACCTTCTCCTGGCTTAGGATCTCAGTAGCAGAGTAGGACACTTGCCGGTTGGAGAGTCTCACAAGGGACTCCTCCAGTGAGTTCTTCTACAGAATGGTGTACTGGAAGACTCAAACAAGTCTCCTCCAGGATTTCAAAGTACCTCCTCTGATGTACTCGAGGAGGAGGGAGGAGCTTGTGACCGGCGCTAGATCTGCTGGAGGAGGCAAGCTCCGAGAGCTGGCCCTCGACCTTGTCTCTGGCACTCTTCATTCCCTGAGACCAGGGTAAAGCTGCACTGGCCCTAGAGGGTTTCTGGGTGCCATAGATTCGGTCCAGGACCGTATCCTTCCCTTTACGAGGAGGAATCTCTGGGTCTGGTATCCCATTGAGGTTCCTCATGAGGGTCAGGACTTGCCAGAACGCATGTTCTGACTCTTGCTGCTCTCCTCCCGATGGACTGGCAGCGAAGTCTCCCGTCCCCAGAGGCTCTTCCTGGGGAGATTCGCGGACGTTCTCCAAGGATCTGTCTGGTTCTTGTCTTGCTCTTGCGGAAGACTTGGGTATAGTCTTCGAGTCCTTCGGTTCCCTCCTAGGAGGGATACAGGACTCCAGCAATGATGGGTGTAAGGTTTCCCCTATCTCTGCGCGAGAAGAATTCTCAGGAAGAGGTGGTGTTTCCCCCATTGGTGCGATGGGGGAACGCACCGGCTCTCCTGAGGATGGGTAATACTCATCAGCAGGGGAGGGAGAGAAAGTCTGCGGAGGGGAGGGAACCTTATGCAAGGACATTCGAGGAGACAATATAGCCCTAGGAGAAGTTACCACAGAGGAGACTCCTCTCTTCCTCTTCAGGGGGTGGAAGCTGCCACTGATTTATGGCCTAGGTCAGAGAGCACAGGCTTCATAGCGTGCATAAGAGCTCTGAACACGGTTTTAAACCAGGGCTGCTGACTGACAGTTGCACTGTCAGACACTCCCTCTGGAGGGAAAGGGATCCTAAGATCCCTTGGAGGAGTCGACAAACGAGGGTTCGCCTGTTGAAGAGCTGCGGAAGAAACAGAAGAAGTGTCCTTAGACCTGTCCAGGAACCTCCCCTCCTCCGACGGGAGCGCTGTTGTGCGCTTGCGGGGAGGGGAATGAGATGATGACCTTTCCGCCTGTAGCCCTGTGACTCTGACGTGATCGTGTTGGCGATCAGGGCGCCGTGAAGAACCCTGTTCTGGATTGCGCGTGAATAAATCGCGCGCAGCAGGATATTCACGCTCGCGCACAGGTGATGGTGCGGGCGCGCGTAGGAGATGGCGAGGGCGTGTGGCGCGCAGGAGCTGGCTTACAGGGCGGGTTTAAAGGATGGATGTGATGGTGCGCAGTTTTGTTGTGCTGCTGATGAGTGCTGGCGCGTGTCTGTCATGACAGGGCGCGGGCGTGAATGCGCATTTTGTAAATGGCGCGATGGCGAGATTGCACGCATGTTGCGCAGTTCCCTTTGGCGATAGTAAGATAGCCGGGCGAACAATTTTCGCAGGTGCCCTTGGTGATCGTGGGCGCGTGTCAGGATGTGGGCGCACAGGTGTGCGCTGTTGCGCTGGGCGCGCAGCAGGAATTGAACGCGTGGGCGTTCGTTGCTGGGTTTGCCGCGCATCGCGCAAAACTGGAACTGGGCGCGCAGATAAAGCTGGAACATTGTGCGCCTTTGGTTTATTACACACAGCTGGAACAGAGTCCAAGGGAACCTGTGAGCGCCCGTGCGCTATCTTAGGATCATCCTGGACTGCGCACTGAGTTGTAGAAGCTCGCTGGTGCGTTGGCGAGCACATGTGCGCTATTGCAGGAACTGCGCGAGGGCGCGATCAGGAACTGCTGAGTGCCTTTGCGCAGGTGAGCACGTGTGCGCAGGCGGGCGTGCCATCTCAGGCACAGCAGATTGGCGTGGGCGCGCAGGGGAACCCTAGCGAGTAACTAGAACATGAACATCAGCAACAGATGGGCGTGCAGGAATAACCTGGCGCGCAAGGGTTTGATGCGCAGTTTTGCGATCAAACCCTTTATGCCTCGAAGGGACCGGTGCCTGCACAATGACAGGATTCGATGGCAGGAGCACAGCATGTCTGGAGGGTGACTGGTAACAGAGTCCCGAAGGACGACCATCCTCCGACGGGGATCGTGAACAATCCCTGGAGAGGTCTAAGGAGGTAGCTGGCAGGATAGGAGAACGGTGAGGTGTCTCCTCCGCAGAAGAAGAGGAGCCGAAGAGGCGCCTCCTAACTCCATTGTGAGGAGAAGGAAGACCTCTACGGCGAAGGGGAGGACGAGCCTTCCGCCTTATACGCCCACGAGGGGCTGAAGGATCATAACTCTCACCTTCATAAGGCCTCCAAAGAGGAGTCTCTGTTAGTGAACTCCCCCGAGGGGGAGTAGCACTTGCAGGAGAGACCGTAGGACTAAGTTCCGCCCTCAAATGTTCGGAGGGGGAAGCTAAGCCTTCAGCTACCGCAGGAACAGCAACAGACAAGGGTGTATGACTAGAAACACTCGATGCCTCCGTCACAACATCAACAAGAGACAGAGGATCTATCCCTGCTGTTGTTGGCGATTGCTTGACAGCTGCACCAAGTTTGATCATATCAAACAGGGCTTCCTTGGAGGGCGAACCCTGAAGCCCCAAGGAAGCCCTAAGCTGCAATAAATCAGGATTATTAACAATAATATCCTCCTCCGGGGGAGAAGGGGTAAGTGCCTCGCTATGGGAGGCAACTTCCTCTCCCGCACCCCGGGATCGGTGAACAGAAACACTGTCTACGCTACCACTCGCCGGCCTCCCGGGAGAGGCCGATCGAGCGGGAGCTTCGGAGGAGGAAAGGGCTACCGAAGAAGCCGCCTTGGAATTTTCTCTCTTCAAAGAAACCTCTGAAGGAGAAAGATCCCTTTTAGCCTTCTTCTTACGGCGTCGGGCAAACCTCTCCCACTGGGAGGTAGACCACTCCCTACACTCAATACATACGTTCGTACTATCACACTGTTGGCCTCTACAATGAGGGCATAAGGAGTGAGGATCGGTATCCAAGGCCGACATAAAAGTACCACAAGGGCGGCCGGGAAGTCCAGGGCATGTACGCATGATGAAAAATAGAGGCCAACTTCACACACACTCTGGAAGAAAAAGAAAAACAGATTATGGCAGTCAAAACGAAGGAGAGCGCAGACACGTCTGTTGTCTCTCCGAGCCAGAAGCAAAGTGAAGCACTCACTGTGTGTGTGAGGGGGGAGGGGTAGTAAGCTACCCTCCCTACCCCCCACTAACTAGCGGCGGGGTAGTAAACCCTCGTTAAAATTTTATGGCTCGTAATTCAGCTACGTCGAAAGTAATTACCCTATGTAAATAGCGTGGTTTGTATTTCAGATACGGAACAAATTATTTTTTAATCATAAAAGCTAGTTCACTTGAATCCTTTCTTATGAGTATATTATATAGGCCTTTGATTATATTGAGTTTTTTTTTTCTCTTCATTTAGGGGGTAAAGTATAAGTAAATAAATTTCCACTTTTGAGGTTTCAAAGCAATTGGTTTTGAGAAATGTGTGTAAACAGTTCTTATATAAAATTTTAAAATGCCATTTAATAGCTTTTTCTTTATTCTAGGAGCAACTGGGAGCAAGTACATTGTCTTCAGGAAAAGCTACTGGTTACTTTTGAAGACACTTCACTTGGTGTTTCACTGTTTTGAAGCATTTAACTGCTGTTCCTAGCTTATGGAGAAATGGGGTTTGTTTCCTCAAGTTATGTTGATATGGCCATTTAAAATATGGGAATGTCATGAGTAAGGCTTCTTCCATGAACTTCGTTTAAATGTAATTGAAGAAGACTCAAAAAAAAAATTTATGCACTACTTATTCACTTGAAAGAATTTTTTTGACTGCTTTGACTGAACATCGGCTAAATTTTGCTGTATATTGATTATTTTTTTTTTTATTGTTATTAGTGTATGAGCTATTAAATAATGTTCACGTCTAAAGTGTTTGTTAATAATTCTCCTCTTCATATTCAAACCTGTTATAAATAATGTATTACTGTACTGCTGTTCATAATGTGAGCAATGTAAATGGTATTAATAATAGGGATGTTCCAAGACTAATACAAACCTGTGTCCTTTTAAATAGAAATAAAACTTCAACAAAGATGGAATGGTAGTTAAGTTTTAACAAGGTAGTTGATTACCAATAACGGTCACTTTTGATGCCTCTTTATTTTATAAATGGACGCGCAGACAGACTAGGGATAGATTGAAGATAGAAAAGGATATACAGTTGTTTTCCTAATAACCCTAAATGCTTTACAGGTTTCTGTGCCAATTTGCTGATTTCCTCATCATACATATTTACTGTTGGGCAGTGCAAGAATTAGAGGCATTGCTGCTTCTGAAGGGGTTATCTCATTGTTGATCGATCTACCCTTCAACTAATGGGTACTGTATTCCGTCGGTTCTGCTCTCGGTCCAGACTGTGCATACCATGTGAAAAAAGCACAGTCGTCAAAGATGTGTCAAAATCCAACCAACTACGAGGATGATGCCCATGAGCTTCAACATTCCAACTGTGACTGGTCAGGCAAGTGCAATGAAGCCGAAGCTACTATAGCTCCTCTGAAGGGGGTCCGATGGTCACTGATCAACATTTTGACATGCTTCAAGATCTGACACCATCCTTGAGTTGCTATAGAGTCAGAATTTCCTTGAAGGGCCCTTGGACTGAATGAACTCTTATCTCCAGACCTGAGATTTCACTTTGGTCCAGTTGGTTAACCAACATCTTGCCTCTCTTTGCATAAGATATCATACGTTGCTGAGGGAGCGTACCCGTATCCCTTCCCAGCATGGTGCACCAGTCGGTGAAACAGTAGACCAACCGAGTCCAGAAATGGAAAGATGCCGTCTTCTCCTTGCTCTCCAGGCATGTTATACAAGATTTTTAAAGATTTTTAAAGATTTTAAAGTGGCTTTCAATTATTGGCCTAAAAGGCATATTCGTTTGATTTTGCAGGGTTCCAGCGCACGTAGGTGTGTCTGGAAATGAAGAGGCAGATTTATAGGCAAAGAGCGCTGAAGCCGAGTTACTACCAAGAAGGTATCCCAATTCTCTGTAATGATTTTGTAACAGCAATTAAGAATTCTATTAATAACAACTGGCAACAACATTGGGATAGGTTAACCAAAAATAAGAAGAGCGAAATTGCGATTGCTTTATCCCCTTGGAGGTATACCCTGAAAATGGGAGACTACTATTTGTCATCTCTGCATGGTCACACTCAGATGACATGAGTTTCTGCTGGCCGGCCAACACCAACCATATTGCGATGACTGCTTGATATACCCCTGACATCTATATTCACATCTTGTTCGTTCAGGGCCAGATCTCTCACGTTCACATCTTCCTTTAATTTTGATATTACTAAATTGTTTTGTGTGGCTTCACATATGCAGTGCGGGCATAACCAGTCTAGGTTGTATTCCGTTCATTCTCACTGATGGCTGTCACTATATGCACACATCTCTTATGGAAGTCAATTACATTCACATACTATCCATTTTCTCCGTTCTCCATCCGTGTCATTACATATGAAGCAGGCATAGTTAAGAGCAAACACAGTGTACTGTTACTTATCACTTAGGTTTCTCCATAAGACTAACTAATATCTTTTCAATGATATTCCAAGCGAGAAACACAAAGCTAAAACATGACTCAGGCCATGTATAGCAGAGCTCGATACAACACGTCCACACTAGCACTGACAACGAGCACAGGAAGGGTTTCTTTTAAGGTCAAATTTTACTAATTTTTCAGTTGAAGCATAAACTCTGAGCAACAGCTCTTAGTAGAGTATATTTATGCCAAGTCAAAACTGATGTTACCTTTTCATAGATCATAAGACTCCCATTTCTCCAAAAATGGGCATCCACAAACATCATTGAACCAGGGTTTGGCTTTCATTTGTCATTTTAACAAATGAGAAGGAATAAGCCTATTAATTATGTTGACTAGATTCTCACTCAAGAAAATTACAAGCTCAACACTTATACAATTGTAACCAATTCAAATACAAGAGATCCCTCTAAGTTCCATTCCATTCTGCTTGAGTATGACATATCAGGGATAAACTGCTCAGTCTTTATTACTGTAACAAAATCAAGGCCTGATCAGACATCCCAACAAGAGGACCAACCATATTTGTTATAACACCAGGAGAGTCGGTGTTTACTAGGTCAAAGCAGTTACCAGACCTGTGAGAAGCCTTGCTTCCGACTTGTCCGACTTGCTTACATCCTGATTCAGAGGCAAGGTCCAGAGCTCTTAATACATGGTGATTAGTATGAGAAACAAAATATGCCTATTCCCTATGGTGAGCATTGAACTTGCTAACTAGTATGAAAGTGGCCTTTCTATCATTATCTTGTATCTTAGCCATAGTTGTAAGAAGATCCTAATACACACTGTAATTCCCCTAGCCCTAGAAATAACATCATTTCAAAATTAATGGTTCCGTAAAACCTGGTACCAGTAGATTGGGGTTGTGTGTGTATTGTACCACTATACAAGGGTAAGGGAGATGTGCATGAGTGTTGTAATTCAAGGGGTATTAGTTTGTTGAGTGTAGTTGGAAAAGTGTATGGTAGAGTACTGATTAATAAGATTAAGGATAAAACAGAGAATGCAATCTTAAAGTACAGGGTGGTTTTAGAAGAGGTAGGAATTGTATGAATCATATTTTTGCAGTTAGGCAGATATGCAAGAAATATTTAGCAAAGGTAAGGTGGTGTACGTTGCGTTTATGGATCTGGAGAAAGCGTATGATAGAGTTGATAGGGAAACCATGTGGAATGTGATGAGGATATATAGAGTTGGTGGAAGGTTGTTGCAAGCAGTGAAAAGTTTCTACAAAGGTAGTGAAGCATGTGTTAGGAAATGAAGTGAGTGATTTGTTTCCAGTGAGAGAGGGGCTGAGACAGGGATGTGTGATGTCACCGTGGATGTTTAACTTGTATGTTGATTGAGTGGTGAGAGAGGCGAATGCTCAGACGAGAATGACCATGAATGGGAGGTAAATCAGTTGTTGTTTGCGGATGATACTGTACTGGTTGCAGACGCGGAAGAGAAGCTTGGCCGATTCGTGACAGAATTTGGAAGGGTGTGTGAGAGAAGGAAGTTGAGAGTTAATATGGGTAAGAGTAAGGTTATAAGATGTACGAGAAGGGAAGGTGGTGTGAGGTTGAATGTCAAGTTGAATGGAGAGTTACTTGAAGAGGTGGATCAGTTTAAGTACTTGGGGTCTGTTGTTGCAGCAAGTGGTGGATTGAAAGTAGATGTACGTCAGAGACTGAATGAAGGATGCAAAGAGTTGGGGGCAGTTAAGGGAGTAGTAAAAAATAGAGGGTTGGGCATGAATGTAAAGAGAGTTCTGCATGAGAAAGTGATAGTACCAACTGTGATGTACGGATCAGAGTTGTGGGGAATGAAAGTGACAGAGAGACAGAAATTGAATGTGTTTGAGATGAAGTGTCTAAGGAGTATGGCTGGTGTATCTCGAGTAGATAGGGTTAGGAACGAAGTAGTGAGGGTGAGAATGGGTGTAAGAAATGAGTTAGCAGCTAGAGTGGATATGAATGTGTTGAGGTGGTTTGGCCATGTTCAAAGAATGGAAAATGGC
This sequence comes from Palaemon carinicauda, assembly GCF_036898095.1. Classification (NCBI taxonomy): domain Eukaryota; kingdom Metazoa; phylum Arthropoda; class Malacostraca; order Decapoda; family Palaemonidae; genus Palaemon; species Palaemon carinicauda. The sequence continues at coordinate 84,368,966 of NC_090748.1, read as the reverse complement.
TGTCTGCTATAGATGGTGATAAATACAAGGGTTGATGGGAGAAGTAAAAGAGGAAGGCCAAAGTTTGGGTGGATGGATGGAGTGACGGAAGCTCTGGGTGATGGGAGAATAGATGTGAGAGGGGCAAGAGAGCGTGCTATAAATAGGAATGAATGGCGAGCGATTGTGACGCAGTTCCGGTAGGTCCTGCTGCTTCCTCCGGTGCCTTGGATGACCGCGGAGGTAGGAGCAGTAGGGGATTCAGCATTATGAAGCTTCATCTGTGGTGGATAACGGGGGAGGGTGGGCTGTGACACCCTAGTAGTACCAGCCAAACTCGGTTGAGTCCCTTGTCAGGTTGGTAGTAACAGAGAGGAGACGTCCCCTTTTTTGCTTCATTTGTTTGATGTCGGCTAACCCCCCAAAATTGGGGAAAGTGCCTTGGTATATGTATGTAAAACCTGGAATTAGCAGCACAAAGCCGTGCCTCATTTGAGAAACCGTAGTTTCTGAGCATAATACATAATAGAATATCATACTGTCTGGAGGCAACTGTAGTACATGAATATTGCAATTCATTCCACTCCACTGGCGAAGTCACAGATATTGCAATACATTATACAACAATGGCGAAGTCTAAGATGCACTGGTCCTGGATTTTGCTCTCAATATTTCTAGACTGGGTAAGAAATAACAAGAAAGTTCATCATAAATGAAAACAAATATGACAATAATAAAAAAGTTCACAGTATATACAGGGTAACTAGGATTAAAGACAAATGCCAGATAAATTTGGTCAACATGGTGGAACTGACACCATGCAAAGCTTAGTATCCTTCAGGATAGATGCTTAAACTTTAGGATGGACAGTAATGATGATTTAGAAAATGAATACCAGAGAAAAAAAGAAGAAAAGGTAAGGAAAGGCAACTTCTTAATAAACCACTAGGTATCCATGGCCCTTCTTTAATCTGGCCATACACACCATATTAAAAAACAAGAGGAAGAGAAAATGAATAGAATAGTGTGGCTCGGTGTATCCTCAAGCAAGAGAACTCTAACCTAAGACAGTGGAAGGCCATGGTATATAGGGTATGGCATTATCTAAGGCTGAGAACAATGGTTTGATTTTGGAGTGGAAAGTAACCACTGTACAATTACTGTAGTTAACCATTTATGAAGAAAGAGAAGACTATGTAATAAATTGACCTGTCTATTCCATGTATGTGTCGACAAATGAAGAATGAACCGTAACCAGAGAGGGATCCAATGTTGTATCATCTGGCCAGTCAAAAAACCCAATACACTAGCAGTAGTATCTCTCTGGGTGACTGGTGCCTTGGCCAACCTACTGCCCACAAGCTGAGGTGAAAAGTCGTGCCAGATCAAAAACGATTGCTCTACCCTTCTGACCCTGCTGATGTGATCGTCAGATGGGAAGACTTACAGGTGCAAGGTCGATCAGCAAGCCACTCCATTTTCTGCTTGGGTCCGAGATCAAACTTTCCTGTTTGTCATAATTTCCAGATTGCTTCAAAAATCGGTAAAAACAATCTTGAAATAACAGACTATTTAAGGAGGCCAAGATCAGGCTATCACAGAGATATCTTCATAAAAGTACAGTATCCCATGTGAAAGGCCAATCTTACACATAACAAGAGTTGGAAAGTCTAAAGTGCAGAGCCTTGAACAGTAATTATCATTTTCTCTTCCCCTCCCCATCCCCTCCCTTACTTACTTTTTTTTGCCAAGGGTTATTTATTTGGGAGTTTCATTTTTATTTGATCTTATTTCTTATTTTCCAGAGGGTAAGTACCGATAGTGTATAATAAAAAGGGAATTGAGGTTTAAGTGAAAACCATAACTATCTGTTCCAGTGAACGTTGTGTTTTCCCTGTGGTTTGGGTTAGTTTGCCTTAGTATTTGTTATTGATTTTATTTACTCATTTACTATTTGAAGGGGTCTCCTTTTTTGAAGGGGGGGGGGGGACGTCTTTCATGGCTGGAATTGCCGGCCATTGGAATTATGACTTTTTTCTTTTTTTCTTTACGTGATCAAGTGGAAGGTTGGAAGAATTGTCTTTGAGGACAAGGGAAGGTACTCCTGATAGTCCTGATGGATAGGCACCTGAATAAAACATCCTTCAGATCAAATGAAAGCATCAAGTCATGCTGAGAGAAATATGAGAACACGATAAGTTTTTTCAGCATCCAGTTAGCATTTTGGTTATCAAGAAGGTGATACTATACCTGACAACTTGTCGAGTCCCGATATCACTTTGAGACAATGGCCGTATGACTCCATAGTCATAGAGACACCAGCAGTGAAGATTGTAACTTCTGCCTTGACTCTATCCAGGGGAAGGCCTGCTGCCTGTGCTCAAAGTGGTTCAAGCAGGGTAGCAAACAGGGCACTATCCTCAGTCATGTACAAAAGCATCTCGCCTTGACCTAAGGGAAGACCCCTAGTCTAAACTGAATCACCCAACTCAGGAGATTGTTCCTTCCCCCAGCAACACGAATATTAATATTAACTCTCAGGTCAAAGGACTGATCCAGGAACACTCCCAGGAGATAGACAATGGGATGGGTCTCAGTGTCTGCGTGTCAGCAAAGGAATGCTCCCTGGCAATACCACTTAACTTGCCTTTGATATAGAAAAGGTAAACTAGTACCCTTCTCTCTGGTGATTAGGTCTAAGTGAATGGTCAACTCAGTGCTCAGAACCACAGAGTGGTAGCAACCTGTCACTCAAAGACTTCGAATTATGCTTCCCCCTTTAACTGCGTATGAAGAAGTCATTTATTCATTCCATTCTCTCCTCCATTCATTATTCTCCTATGTTTAACAATTATAGGAGAAGATGCATGCTGAAATTCCATCCTCCTCTGGCCAAAGAAGGAGGTGCTTAGGTCCCGGCTGGGCCATTCACCTGTTACAAAAGTGATACCAGCTTCTATCACATGGGGATCATGCTCCAACAGCCTAACCCCATAGGTACTGGTTAATGGCGAGTACCGTTTCGCTTGGAAGAGATCACTAATCTTGTGATCGATTTCCATTCTAGACTACTGCTTACACAAATAAGTGTCAGAAGCAGAAAAGAGGGGGAGCATACTCACTTTATTGTCTCCTTCCCAACAGTCCTCAAAAATTCCTTGCAGAGGAGTCTAGGTTTGAGTGATCGATGACTGTGCTCCCACAAGGAAAGAAGGTACACGATCTACTCCAACAGGAACCATTAAACTGGGAGGTTCAGTTACTGAGAGATCAATAGGCAAACAGTATTAGGAGCATTCCACCAATATGCTTCATTGGGACCAAGTTAAAGGCAGTCTAGTAATCCTTTGAAACTGACAAAGGGGGTTTCTGGAAAATTTAAAGATGGCCACAAACCCTGAACGTCAAAGTTAAAGTCTGTAGGCATGGTAACAGTCAAATCTTGGCACAGAACGGCAGTCAATCCCTAACTGGGGAAGGCACATAACTTGGTATATACTAAGCCACACAATGAGTGAGGGTCAGTTCAACCACTCCCAAGCCTACGGAGCTTCTGTAGGGGTAACAAGAGGTCCAGGTTGGTAGAAGGGGAAAGAAAGAACCAAAGAGTTCCTTTGGCAACAAAGATAGGAAAATCCCCTTGGAAAATATAGGTGAAGTCTTTTTAGGTTTCTTCCTTTCCATGATTATAACCTACACTCATCACAGAAGGAAGACAGCAAATAGCCATACCCCCATAAAAAGGGCACAAGATACATGGTGATTTGAAGTAAAACCTATTACGTGTCTTGCACTTCCACAATTCCACATATCAAAGGCTTTTTTTATCCATAGTGAGAAGTGATTTATTATACTGTATTATGAACAAGGTAATGAAAGGAAATGACTAATGGCATTCAATGGAAAGAGGACCAGAGATTATGTAATCTTGAATATGCATGTTATATAGTTCTAATTGCCTCTACAATGGTTGAAATGCAGGATATGATTGATAGGTTATTACTTGAGGGGAGAAAGGTTGGATTGGTGATCAACCAGAGGATAGACTAAGATCATGCAGATTCAGTGTGGTGATCAGATGAACTGCCTTATTGGAAGAGTAATATTACCCAAACCAAACTCTTTCATATATTCAAGGACCATCATTACCAGCAATGAAATGGTATTTTCATTATAAAATAAATTTTTGAACATACTTACCCGGTACTTATATATAGCTTAAGTCCCTGACGTCACGGCAGAAAATTCAAAACTCGCGCCAATCGCCAATTGGATAGCCAGGTGTACCACCCCTGCGCCCTAGCGAGGTATCTGGGAACCATTCCAGGAACCCTCATATATTCCATGCCTCTAGTCTCTTAGAGGGGAGGAGGGTGGGACTAAAATTATATATAACTACCGGGTAAGTATGCTCAAAAATTTATTTTATAATGAAAACACCATTTTTAAACATAAGACTTACCCATTAGTTATATATATATATATACATATATATATATATATATATATATATATATATATATATATATATATATATATATATATATATATATATATATATATATATATATATATATATATATATATATATATATATATATATATATATATATATATATATATATATATATATATATATATATATATATATATATATATATATATATATATATATATATATATATATATATATATATATATATATATATATATATATATATATATATATATATATATATATATATATATATATATATATATATATATATATATATATAGCTGATTAACCCCTTTGGTGGAGGGTTAGAGACAGCTAGTATATCTGAAATTCTATTTAAGAGTTAATTAAAACAAACTTAAGGGTTCGTACCTGATAAGGAAGCTGACTTCAATGATACTCTACCTCATTATGTTTGCTAGCCTTACGAGATCCAGCGGTCCTCCCAAGGGGCCGAAGATCTCGAAGAGACTGTCAAACCGGTGTAAGAACCTCATTATGACAGAAACTCCTCCAATAACCAGTTCCGGGCGCTCTCAAGGAACAAATATGGCAACCTGACAAAATCAATAATTGTGGAAGACTGACACAATCTCCACAAACAACCATAAAAACAATTAAAAGTACCAAGAGAAGAAAAGGTTATTGGGATTATGGGAACATAGTGGTGGATCCTTCACCCACTATTACACTCGCTGCTACGAATGGACCCAGAGTGTAACAGTCCTCGTAATAAGTCTGAACACCTTTCAAATAATATGATGCGAACACAGATTTGCTCCTCCAGAAGGTTGTGTCCATAATGCTTTGTAGTGATCTGTTCTGCCTGAATGCTGCCGACATTGCTACTGCTCTGACTTCATGAGTCTTGACCTTTAAAAGTCCAAGGTCTGATTCAATACAATGAATATGTGCTTCCTTAATCAAAAGCCTGATAAAAAATGACAAGGCATTTTTAGACATCTGTAATGAGGGCTTTTTGACCGAGCACCATAAAGATTCAGAATTACCTCGTATATCTTTTGTTCTATCTAAGTAGCATCTCAGAGCTCTTACTGGGCATAAGACTCTTTCCCCCTCTTCTCCAACCAGATCCGTAAGATTTGGAATCTCGAATGCTTTGGGCCAAGGTTGAGAAGGGCGTTCATTTTTGGCAAGAAAGCCTAATTTTAAGGCACAGACGGTTTTACCATTACGAAATCCAACGTTTTTGCTAAACGCATGTATTTCACTCACTCTTTTGGCTGTTGCAAGACTGACCAAAAATAAAGTCTTCATAGTAAGGTCTTTCATAGAAGTTGAACCCAGTGGCTCAAACCTGTCGCTCACAAGATACTTCAAAACAATATCCAAATTCCAGGCTGGAGAATCTTGGTTTCGTTGTTTTGTAGTCTCGAAAGACTTTAGAAGTTCTTGCAGATCCTTATTGTTAGAAAGGTCAAGGTTTCTATGTCTGAACACAATTGCTAACATGTTCCTATAACCTTTAATAGTAAAGGAGGAGAAATTGCACTTCCTGCGAAGGTGTAGCACGAAATCCACAATTTGAGCTACAGAGGTACTGGATGAGGAGAGAGAGTTGACTTTACACCACTCTCTAAACACCTTCCACTTGGACTGATAGACTTTGATAGTCGAAGTTCTTCTGGCTCTTGCAATGGCTTGAGCTGCCTCCTTCGAAAAGCCTCTAGATCTAGTGAGTCTTTCGATAGTCTGAAGGTAGTCAGCTGAAGAGCGTGGAGATTTTGATGGAATCTTTCCAAGTGGCGTTGTCTGAGTAGATCTACTCTTAATGGAAGTATTCTTGGAGTGTCTACCACCCATTCCGGGGTTGTCTAAGTAGATCTACTCTTAATGGAAGTATTCTTGGAGTGTCTACCACCCATTCCAGTACCTCTGTAAGCCATTCTCTTGACGGCCAATAGGGAGCCACTAGGGTCATCCTGATCCCTTTGGATGTAACAAATTTCTGTACTACTTTGTACAGGATCTTGTATGGTGGGAAGGCGTACAGATCTAGGTTGGACCAGTCCAAAAGAAACACGTCTATGTGGACTGCTTCTGGATCCGGTACAGGGGAGCAATACGCCTCTAACCTCTTTGTCTTTGAGGTTGCAAAGAGATCTATGCATGGACGACCCCAAAGACGTCACAGGCTCTTGCAAACATGAAGGTTGAGTGTCCACTCTCTAGGTAGGATCTGACCTCTTCTGCTGAGGCTGTCTGACATTACGTTTTTCTCCCCTTAAATGAACCTTGTCAGAAGGATAACGTTCCTCTCTCTTGCCCACAAAAGGAGATTCTTTGCCGTCTCGTACAGAGATATCGAGTGGGTTCCCCCTTGCTTTGAGATGTACGCCAATGCTGTCGTATTGTCCGCATTGACCTGAACCAATTTGTTCGTGACTAATTCCTCGAAACTTTTGAGGGCTAATAGAACTGCCAACAACTCCTTGTGGTTTATATGTTAAGATTTTTGGTTCTCTGACCATAGTCCCCAAGACTTCCAACTTGTTTAGGGTTGCTCCCCATCCTGTGTCCGAGGTGTCGGAGCATAACACAAGGTCTGGGCTCTTCACTGATAGGTCGAGACTTTCCTGGAACTTGTTTGGTTCTTCCCACCACCGAAGGCAGTCTTTGATGGAGTTCGTAATCGGAATGGACATCCTTTCCAGGTCTCTCTACTTGTTCGAATGGCTGTTAAGATGGAACTGGAGAGGACGAATGTTCAGTCTTCCTAGAGGAACAAATTGTTCCAAGGAGGAGAGGGTTCCTACTAGACTCATCCACTTCCTTGCTGAACATATGTTCTTGTTTTGAAACAATTGTAGTTTCAATCTGGCTTGTTCCATCCTTAAGGGAGACGGAAAAGCCCGAAAAATCTGACTCCGTATCGTCATCCCCAAATAGAGAATCTCTTGAGATGGAACCAAAAGAGACATTTCCTTGTTTACAAGGAGACCCAGCACTTTTGAAAGGTCCAATGTTGTCTGAAGATCCTTCAGGCAGTGATCGTATGAGTGCGCTCTGAGAAGCCAGTCGTCGAGATACAGGGAGGCTCTTATGCCCCTTGAATGGAGGATCTTTGCTACATTTAGCATGAGCTTCGTAAAGACCTGAGGTGCTGTGCAAAGGCCGAAGCATAGGGCTCTGAATTGGAAGGCATCTCCCATGAAGACAAACCTTACATAAGGTCTGAAGCTCAGATGGATAGGGATGTGGAAGTAGGCGTCCTGGAGGTCTAAAGAGACCATCCAGTCTCCCTTCCTTACTGCGGCTAGCAGTGACTTCGAAGTCTCCATAAGAGAACTTCGTCTTCATGATGAACTTGTTCAGCGCACTCACGTCCAGGACTGGACGCCATCCCCCAGAGTTTTTGGGTATCAGGAACAAACGGTTGTAAAAACCTGGTGAACAAATATCCTGTACCTTCTCTATGGCCCCCTTTTCTAACATAAGAGATACTTGGTTCGATAGAGCTTGTCTCTTTCCTCCTCTCTGTATCTGGGAGAGAGATTCACAGGAACTAAGACCAGAGGAGGGCTCCCTTAAAAGGGGATCTTGTAACCCTCCTTCAAGATCAGTATAGACCACTGATCTGCTCCTCTCTTCTCCCACGCTCGCCAAAATTTGAGTAGTCTGGCTCCTACGGCCTGAAGGCGAAAGCAGTCAGACTCTGCTTCGCCCTGCTCTGAAGCCTCTTCTCTTACTCATTCTAGCATCAGATCTGGAACTACCCCTGCTGGAAGATCTCCCTTCAAAGGGCTGGGAAAACTTGGGAAAAGTTTCTTCCTTAGGTTTGCGACTGGCCGACCGACGAAGAGCGTCTATGAGGCTTGAGAAATCTCCCTGGGCAGAGGCAGGAATCCCCAAGCCGAGAACTTCTCCTGTCTCGTACCAGATACTAGACCTGGAGGCCAGTCTAGCCGGAGGAAAGGAGAAAGCTGCTTTTCCTAAGGCTTTCTTAGACTGTAACCAGTCACCCATCAATTTAAGAGCTCTCTTAGATGAGCGTGATAACACCATCTTGGTAAAGCGAACTTTCTTAGAGGTTTTCCCAAGAGTAAACTCAGATGGTGGAGAACGTAGAGCCACAGGCACAAAAAAGTCTGAGTACTCTTCCGTAAAAACTTTCATCAGTTTTTTCAAGTCGACAGAATGACGAAACGAAACTGAGTCCTCGTCTTCTGAAACATCATCAAACTCCAAAGAAGAAAGCTGGCCTTCTATGTCCTTCTCTTGCAACGTTCCTTTGGGAGCAGCAGGGTTGAGAGCAGTTTCCTTACCAAAAATATCCTGAGTGCCAACAGCAATCAGGATCATTATGAATAATATTAAGCGGCTGTGCCGCTTGCGGCTCTGCCGAACGCTCGCGATCAGCTCGATCAAAGTCAAGAAGTTCCTGCACTTGAACTGTATCAATGTCTTGAAAATAGTGAGCCTCATTATCATAATCCAGACTAACGTCCGAAATATGATAAAAGGATAGGACGTTCAGGATCATACTCTGAAATGCGCTTGCCGTCAACTCCTGACAAGCGTTCGACACTACGAACCGCTTGCTGTTCAGCGACTCGTTCGTCTATTTTCCGTTCGGAAACACGACCTGGAGGACGTTCACTAAAATAATTAGCGGAGTGAGAAGCTTCCTGAATTATAGGACGTTCGACAGCCTGTTTGGCAGGACATTCGGGAGCCTGTTCCGAAGGATGATCTGCAGCCTATTTCGTAGGATGTCCAGGAGCCTGTTTCGAAGGACGTTCGATAGACTGTTTCGAAGGACGAACGTCAGACTGCTTCTCAGGACGTTCGATAACCTGTTTAACAGGACGTCCGTCTTTCTTTGAAGGACGTTCGAGCACACTGTCTGAAGGAAGGATCTCCTTGCTCTTGTAAGGGCGTTCGCGTTCTATATAAGGGCTGTCGACTGCGGACTTAGGTGAACGATCACGATCACTGCCTAAAGGATGTTCATAGTGGCTAGCAGGAAGCTTAGATCCTCGATTAAGAGGGCGTTCGAGAACACGTCCTACAGGAAGTTTCGAAACTTGTAGAGAAGCCTGCTCACTGTCTCGATCCCGACCAAAACTGTCACGTGTGCTGATATGAGGTTTGTCACTACGCTGGTAGCTCTGCATAAACGACGAGAGCCTGCTTTGCATGTCTGGTAGCATAACAAAGTTAGGATCCGAACATTGTGAAATCGGTGATGAAATCACAACGTTCTCCTCATCGCTAAAAGGAACAGAGCGCCTGGAAGGTGAAAACCAGTCTGAAGGCTGCGTGGGAGCCTGGAATGAGGTTAAGCCTGGTCCTGACTGCATTTGAGGATCCTTGGAAGCGTCCAATGTCCCATAAGGACGTTTTACCGGAGGACTTTCAAATGTCTCTGGAGTATCCCAGTGACTACATCCAGGTCTTGAACTAGAAGGACATTGGTAGACTTTATCATAGGTCCTCTTAAGAGGTCTGAAAGCAAGTTTCTAGCGTCTCTTAGGCAAGGGGTCATCCGAAGACGACGAGAAACACTTAACCTCACCTTTCCATTGGTGAGGGCGAACGTCCTGGGAGGCGCCACAGGTACGTTCGAGGGGACATTTCGACATTCCTTCTCCCAGGGGTAGGGTAGCTTGGAGAGGTCTAGGACTAGGAGGACGACAGACGCGAGCAGGCGCACCCTCCACTGCACTCTTTGCACTTTCACCTTTCAATTGTTGCACATCGGACATCAGCTGTGTTTTGTCCGCAGCCAGAGATTTAACTTAGCACCCAGCGCTTGAATCGCCACGAACATATCTTTTAATGACAGCTCATTAGCAATTGCAATAGTGGGATCGGGATCTACCACTACAGATGAAGGAATAGGATTAATGACATGGGAAGAGGAAAAATCTCTAGAGGAGCGAGAAGAACTACGCCTCAATCTATCCTTTTTGAGTTTACGCCTGTATCTATCAAACTCAATCCAATCATGCTCTGATAGTAGTACACACTCATCACAACGATCACCCAAATCACACACTTTACCTCTGCAAGCAACACAGAGAGAATGGGGGTCAAGTGAAGCTTTTGCCATTCGGGTTTTACACCCACTACTCACACATAACCTAAAAGTTATAGGGGGGGTGGCCATTTTGAAAATTTAAAGAGAAATCAGACAAGCAAAGGTCAAAAATCTTCTAATCCGAATCAAATAAAAGAATATCCAAAGCGAGATCAATAACAAGCGAGAGTCAATAACCAAAGTTTTGTACTTCACCAAAATAAGATCAATAATGACGAAAGTAGAATTAACGTGTCGCCGCTAGCGACGGCAGAGAATATATGAGGGTTCCTGGAATGGTTCCCAGGTACCTCGCTAGGGCGCAGGGGTGGTACACCTGGCTATCCAATTGGCGATTGGCGTGAGTTTTGAATTTTCTGCCGTGACGTCAGGGACTTAAGCTATATATATAACTACCGGGTAAGTCTTATGTTTAAAATCACTTACTTACAGAATTTAAGGAGGGAATGGGGGGGGGGGGGCAGAACATGCAATGGGCATGTTAAAAACAGTTTGGAGGTCAAATCAAATATCAGTTCATAGCAAATCAAAATATACATTTCATAGTTGCTTGCGGTACAGCACTGTAACAACTGGTGCAAAATTTCTTGCCTTTAAGAATACAGTAAAGTAATGAGATGGATTTAGGGATTCAAATGGCAGCAGCAAATAAATGTGGCATTTCATAAGGGTACAGGGATGCCCAATGTGAACAATATACAGTAGTAACATTATCAAGATGGAGCATATTTCAAGAAGGAAGATGAGTTATCCAATATGTACCAAAATGGAAGCTGCTGGGCATGAGAGGATATGGTGGACCAAGAGAAATTTGGCTGATGATAACGAGTAAGGAGGATGGATCCGAGAATTAAGTTGAGCTCAGAAAGATGGCACAGGACAGAAACATATGGCATGAATGCATTGAGGCCCTATTTATATCGAGCCCTACCTCGGGTGATATTTCATGCATTCTGGTTGAGTAAGCATTGCAAGTCCTGTTGGTGTTCTGCTAATAAGGACAGCAACATCAGCATACTGTAGGTGTGCTAATTTCTTATTACCAATCCAGTCAAATCCTTCTCCACCATCTCTGATTGTTCTACACATTACAAAATCCATGAAGAAGATAAACAACATAGGTGACAACACATTACCTTGGAGTACTCCACTGTCTACTGGAAATTTATTTAAAAAGACTCCATTAACATTAACTTTGCTCTTGGTACCCTCATGAACAGAGTTAATCAAATTCTCATATTAAGGAGGAATTCCACAATAACGTAAGACTATCGACAAAATTGGCCGGTGCACACTATCAAAGGCTTTTTCATAGTCCACAAATGCCATCAAAAAAGTGGATTTCTATACTACACATTGCTGTACTTGTCTCAAAATGAAAATTTGGTCATTACAACTTCTACCTTTTCAAAATCCTGCCTGTTCATCTCTCAGCTTTTCATCAATCTTTCTCTCCAGTCTCTTTAGAATAAGCATACTATGTATTTCTATAACTGACGTAACTGTGATGCCTCTGTAATTATTGTAATCAGTCAGGTCTTTTTTTTTCACCAACACTCCCAACTCCCATTCATCAGGTTTTGCCTTTTCATGACACATTCTACAAAATAATCTTGTAAGTATTCAGGGGGTCACTTCATTTTCAGCCAGTATCATCTCAACAGTTATTCCATCGTATCCAGGAGCTTTCCATCTCGAGTTCTTTAATAGTAGCTTCGACTTCAAACACACTGAATTCATTCATGGGCACATCAAGGTTTTCATCAGCTTCAGGTATATCAATCAAATTATTCCTTGTATCTCACTAAAGTGTTCCATTCAACATTGTCTTTCTTCATGTTCTGTAGTTATAACAAATCCATCTCTTTTTGATGGGTATATGCTTCTCCTTCTTGGCCCCAGTAGAGATTTCATTAATAATTCTATGAGCGATTCTTATACCATAGCCCCTCCCTAAATTCATAGCTTTGTCATTCCCATCTGCTTTACTGTCTAAATATTCTCTCCAGTCATTCCTAGCTTTTCTTTTCACCTCACAATCAATATTGGAATACTTAGCATGCTCTTCCTAGTAATTTTCATTGCTTCCTTGAAAAATTTCAACTTGAGTATAAAAAAGTATGGAAAAAAAAAAAAAACCAATGCCAGTAAAAGGCAAAGCGCAGGAGTGGCTTAACCTTCCTTCATAAGGCCAAGGTTAAAAGTGTATTGCCTCTGACAGTCAGATGGTTGGGACTATCACCTCACTTACAGTGTTTGTCGTTATGTGACTAGCTTACAGTAATAACATTTGCTCATTCTAGCTCATGCTGAAAATCTTTGAATAAGGATAAAGTGAAACCTGGATGTATCTTAGTATCTGTTATACATAGTTAGTACTGAGATTTGTTTAGGTTCCAGTTTATTATTGATATGTAAGGAAGTGAATGCATCAAATTGCATTTATGAATAAATAAATTACAAATTAAGTAAGTGTTGATTCGTCTCCAGCGCCCAAATTCCCTTACACTATTTAAATTTTTCCCAGTATAACCTATTTAGCAATTCAAGTAACATACAAAAGATATATAATAATAGCTACACTACAACCAGTATAGAATGTCCTGTGTAGGACCCATTTTAGAGCAACATATTTTAGCAAACTTATTTAATGTGCTGTCAAACAAGTACACTTGAATAATTTTAATAATTGTTGTTTTCAAAGACAATTATTGATTTTTAATGTACAAACCAATAAATTGAGATTTTATTTAATTGAAAATTATTTGAAATAATAGATTCAATTGAATACCTTCCATCCTTATAGAAAAGGTGGTCCTTTTATAAATTTTCACAACTTGAGAATAAGAACCAAAAATGAAAAATTCGTAGGTAATTTGTATTTTTCCTAACTATACAAACCTTAGTTATTTAATATGGGTAATTACTTTCGGCGTAGCTGAAATGACGAGCCATTAGAATTTTAACGAGGGTTTACTACCCCACCGCTAGTTAGCGTGGGGTAGGAAGGGTAGCTTGCTACCTCCCCCCTCACACACACCTGTACTTGAGCTCACTTTGCTTAGAGGTAGGACTTCACGGGGGATAGGGCTGGCGGGCAAGTTTGATTAAATAGCTAAGGTTTGTATAGTTAGGAAAAATACAAATTACCTACGAATTTGTCATTTATTCCGTAACTGAAATACAAACTACGCTATTTAATATGGGTGACTCACCCCTTAGGAAGGGTGGCAAGTCCCAGCCAGTACTGGCTTTTGGCTTTGCCCGGGGACTCAGTATCTGAGTGTGACAGCACTCGACAATAAGGAGTCCCTGCACCTCGCTAGCACCTTGCTGCGCAAGGGCTGCGGCCTACATAAGCTGTGTGTGAAGGTATGAAGTGTGACTCGTCCTAGGAAGTTGATCTGCAGTCCTTTAGATGGAAACTTTAGGCTAGAACTCTCCCAATACCACCTCGTCAGGGTATTAGCTTAATACTAGGAACACAAGGAAACATGGTTTACCTGCAGTGGTTCAAGGTCAGCTGTGCAGAGAACCCAGGATGCTGCTTTCCTCAAGAGAGGGGAGGATGAAGAAAAGAATAAGGGCCAGACAAACCTTTTCATTCATGCAGACTAAGACCGGGTAACAATGCCCTCAACCTTCTGCAACTTGTCCATTAAGGAGCCTAAGGTTTATTTAAACCAGCTGTTGTGCAGCCACCACAGGGCCGATAGAGAACGTATCGAGCCTCCTGTGGGTCACGTCTTGCAGGTAGTGGGCTGTGAAGGTCGTCTGACGCTTCCATACCCCCGCTTGTAGAACCTGCGTCACTGAAAAGTTCTTCTTGAAGGCCAGGGACGTAGCTACGCCCGACATCATGTGCTCTAGGGCGACGTGAAGGAGGAGGGTCAGGATTCAGGGACAGATGATCACCCTACGAATCCATGCCGAGATGGTATTCATGGTAACCCTCCTCTTTGTTCTCCCAGTGCTCACAAACAATGCTTGCACTTGGGGACGAACTGCAGCCGTTCTTTTGAGATATAGCCTCAGACTCCTTACTGGACACAGTAGGAGATGGTCTGGGTCATCTGTTACAGAACGAAGACTCGAAATCCGAAAAGAGTAGAACCGAGGGTCCGGCACTCCCGGATACTGAGTCTTAGCAACAAATTCAGGGACGAATCTGAACGTTACCTCCCCCCATCCCCTTGAATGGGCGATGTCATACGAGAGACCATGAAGTCCACCGACTCGCTTGGCCGAGGCCAAAGCTAGTAGGAACACCGTCTTCCAAGTTAGGAGGGGATCTGAAGCCTGGTGAAGTGGTTCGTAGGGAGGACTCTTAAGAGACCTGAGAACTTGAACCACGTTCCATGGAGGAGCTCTCACTTCAGACTGAGGGCAGGTAAGTTCATAACTTCATATGAGTAGGGAAAGTTCCAGCGAGAAAGAAATGTCCACTCCTTTGAGCCTGAAGGCTAGACTTGAGGCTGAGCGATAGCTTTTCACTGCCGAGACTGAAAGGCACATTTCTTCCCGCAAATACACGAAGAACTCCGCTATTGCTGGAATAGTGGCATCAAGTGGAGAGATACCCCTTCCACGACACCAACCACAGAAAACTCGCCACTTTGCCTGGTAGACCCCTGCGGATGACCTTCGCAGGTGTCCAGACATCCTGTTTGCAACTTGTTGCGAAAATCCTCTCTCCACGAGGAGATGCTGGATAGTCTCCAGGCGTGAAGTCGTAGCGAAGCTACGGCTTTGTGAAAGATGTTGGCGTGTGGTTGTTTGAGTAGCTCGTGTCGTGGAGGGAGTTCTCTCGGAAGTTCCGTTAGGAGTTCCAGAAGGTCTGGAAACGGTTCCGCATGATGCCATAGCGGAGCTATAAGGGTCATCGAGAGATTGACCGATACTCTGGTCTTGTTGAGCACCCTCCTCATCAGACAGAACAGGGGAAAGGCGTACACGTCGATGTTGTCCCACCGTTGTTGGAAGGCATCTTGCCGCAGTGCCTTGGGATCCAGAACTGGGGAGCAGTACAGCAGGAGCTTGAAGTTCAGCGCTGTAGCGAACAGATCCACAGTCGGGGAACCCCACAAAGTCAGGACTTTGTTGGCTACTAGATGATCCAAAGACCACTCGGTACTCACTATCTGAGACGCTCTGCTCAGACTGTCGGCGAGCACATTCCTCTTGCCTGGAATGAAGCTAGCCGATAGTGGAATCGAGTGGACTTCGGTCCATCTCAGTATCTCTACTGCGAGATGGGATAGCTGCTTTGAAAAGGTACCTCCTTGCTTGTTGATGTAAGCCACTACTGTGGTGTTGTCGCTCATCACCACCACAGAGTGACCTGCCGGGTATTGTTGGAACTGTTGAAGGGCCAGGAATACAGCCTTCATTTCTAGCAGATTTATTTGGAGGCACTTTTCTGATTCTGACCACAGGCCTGAGGTCCTGTGGTGCAGAACGTGGGCCCCCTACCCTTTCTTTGAGGCGTCCGAAAACAGCATCAAATCCGGGGGGAGGACGAGAAGATTCACTCCCCTTCGTAGGTTCTCGTCTGTCACCCACCACTGAAGGTCTGTCTGTTCCGCAGGACCCATAGGGATCATGACGTCCGGGGAATCGTGACCCTGATACCACCGGGACTTGAGTCGCCATTGGAGAGATCTTATTCTGAGGCGACCGTTGGGAACTAGATGGGCCAAGGATGAGAGGTGACCGAGCAGACGTAACCACGATTGGGCTGAAAGCTCTTCTCGTCTAAGGAAAGGACTCGCGACCCTCTTCAGCCTTGCTATCCTGTCGTCTGATGGGAAGGCTTTGTGGAAATTGGTGTCTATGATCATGCCTAGATATACCAGTCTTTGAGTGGGAAGCAGAGAAGACTTCTCGAGATTTACCATGATCCCAGATCTTGGCAAAGTCCCAGAAGTTTGTCTCGGTGTCGAAGAAGGGCTGACTCCCGAGTCTGCTAGGATCAGCCAGTCGTCCAGATAACGGAGAAGACAGATGCCGATCCTGTGTGTCCACGACGATATTAGAGTGAATACTCTGGTGAAAACCTGTGGTGCTGTGGAGAGACCGAAACACAGCACCTTGAACTGATACACCTTGTTGTCTAGGCTGAATCTTAAGTACTTCCTTAAAGACGGATGGACTGGGATTTGGAAGTACGCATCCTTCAGGTCCAGTGTACACATGAAGTCGTGCGGTCTCACTGCAAGTCTGACCGTGTCTGCAGTCTCCATGCTGAACGGGGTCTGCTTGACAAACCTGTTCAGAGCAGAGAGGTTGATGACTGGTCTCCAGCCTCCAGACGCCTTCTTTACAAGAAAGAGTCGACTGAAGAAGCCTGGGGACCCATCGACTACCTCTTGGAGAGCGCCCTTCTTCAACATGGTCTCAACTTCTGCCCGAATGGCTTGCCCCCTTGCCGATCCCATGGCAAGGGAGCTCAACGACACTGGATTCGCTGTCAGGGGAGGTAGAGATGTTGTGAACGGGACGCGATATCCTTGACTGATTACGGAAATCGTCCAGGAATCGGCCCCGAGTTGCAGCCACCTGTTTGCGCAACTTTTTAGGCATCCCACCACTGGTGGACATGCAGGGGGACTGCCAATCCTAGCGTTTGCGGCCTCGGCCGCTCCCTCTAGGATTTTTTCCTCCCCTGGAGGACTTCCTGCCTTTCTTGTCCTTGGCAGGAAAGGGCTTAGACACCGTTGTCTTCGCTGCAGCTGCCGGTTTCGTAGTCTTGGTGGGACGTGGTTGCTGGGGTGCTGGAGGTTTATAGGGCTTCGATGTTAGAGTCCTATGTAGGAGAGAGTCCTGGTTGGACTTCCTCCACCTCTCAGCCGCCTGCTCCACGTCCTTAGGCTCGAACAAGTTCTTCCCCATGATGGAAGAATGTCTGAGCCAGCTGATCTTGGCACTGGGGACCTTTTGGTGGAATCTCTCAGACACCGCATCTCTACGTTTCAAGATGATATTAGCCCACAAGTTCGAGACTTGGTGGGCTAGAAACTCGATTGTACGAGTGCCTGAGAGTAAAAAGGTCTCCATGGCCTTCCTGGTACTCCCTTTGGACAAGTCCTCAGATCGTAACAGGATTCCCAGAGGCCCTAGCCAGATGTCCAGCCACGAAGTTGCCTGCATGGCACACTTCGCCACCTTCTCCTGGCTCAGGATCTCCGTTGCCGAGAACGAGACTTGCAGGTTGGTGAGTCTCTCTAGAGGGACTCCCCTGGTAAGCTCTTCCAAAGAGTGGTGTAGGGGAAGAGCTAAACAAGTCTCCTCCATGATGTCAAAGTACCTCCTCTGATGGACACGAGGAGGTGGGAGGAGTTTGTTACCGGCACTGGATCGGCTGGAGGAGGCAAGCTCGAAGAGCTGGCCTTCGACCTTGTCTCTGGCACTCTTAACCCCTTGAGACCAGGGCAAAGCTGCACTGGCCTTTGAGGGTTTTTGAGTACCAAAGACTCGATCTAAGACCGTGTCCTTGCCCTCACGAGGGGGAATCTCTGGATCCGCAAACCCATTGAGATTCCTCATAAGGGTCAGAAGCTGCCAGAACGCATGCTCTAATTCCTACAGCTCCCCTCCTGAAGGGCTAGCAGCGAAGTCTCCTGTCCCCAAAGGCTCTTCTTGGGGGGACTCGAGGACATTCTCTGAGGGCTTGGCTGCCTCTGGTCTAATCCTTGAGGATGACTTCGGCAAAGTCTTAGAGTCCTTCGACTCCCTCCCGGGAGGGATACAGGACTCCAACAGTGATGGTGGGAGACTCTTCTCCACCCCTACCCGAGAAGACTTTCCAGTGCGAGGTGGGGTTTCCCTCATAGGTGCGATGGGGGAATGCCTCACCTCGCGTGACTCCCCTGAGGACGGGAAATCTTTGTCCGAAGGGGAGGAAGAGAAAGTCTGGGGAGGTGAGGAGGCCTTCCTCAGACTTCCGAGGAGTCAGCTTCTCCCCTGTAGAAGTTACCACGTCAGATACCCCTCTCTACCTATTCAGGGGAGTAGAAGCTGCCAATGATTTGTGGCCCAGCTCAGAGAGAACAGGCTTAAAAGCCTGCATGACAGCTCTGACGAGGGACTCAAACCAAGGCTGCTGACTAACAGCTGCACTGTCAGAAACTCCCTCAGGAGGGAAGGGGATCGTTCGATCCCTTGGAGGAGTTACCAAAGGAGGGTTTCCCTGAAAAGAAGAAGGAGAAAAGTCCCTGGACCTATCCAGAATCTCCCCTCCCTCCGGCGAGCGCGCTGTTCTGCGCTTGGGGGGGGGGGACGCGACGATGATGACCTGGCCGCGCGTTGTCCTCCAGCCTCACGCGTGGGATAGCGCTGGCGCGATGGGATTTGCCCTGGGTTGCGCGCGCGCGGACACGCAAGGACGAGGGCGCGTGGGCGGGCGTGGGTGCGCGGGCGAGCGATGGCGCGCAGGGGCACGGGCTGGAGATGGTAGAGGGCCTGCAGAAGGCTGGATGAGCGCTCATGCACGCAAAGGAGATTGTTCGCGCGCACGCGGGCGCGCAGGATCCAGCCGAAGAGCCTGTGAGGGCGATAACGGGCGCGCGCGCGCAGGAGATATATCCCTTGCGCGCGGGCGCGCATGAGAGTGCACATCTGGCTGTGATGGTGGGCGCGCAGGGTGCGTGTGCTCAATCTCGTGGGCGCGCGTTGGAGACTGCGCGCAGGTGAAGGCAATCGATGGCGCGTTGGTGAGCGCTGGCGAGCAGGGAAAGAGGCTACCTTCCCCATTGCGCCCAGATCAGAAGATCATGGGGGCGCAGGAGATCGTTGGCACGCAGGCGAGCACTGGCACATAGGCGAGCGCTGGCGAGCAGGAGAACATGGGCGCGCAGGAGAACATGGGCGCGCAGGAGAACATGGGCGCGCAGTAGCGTGCTGGCGAGCTATAACAGGAACATCAGCAGGTGAGCGCTTGTGCGCAGGTAATCGTTGGCTCGCAGGGGATACCTGTCGCGGAAGGGACTTATGCACAAATTTGTGCAAAAGCCCTTTATGCCCCGAAGGGACCGTTGCCCGTTTTACAACGGGTGAGTTGGCGCCCACAGCGCGTCAGCAGGTCGGCGTGCCCCTTGTAAGCACGACCTTCCACCGAAGGAGATAGCGAACGATCTGCGGAGAGGTCCAGAGATGTAGCAGGTAGAGTCGGTGAACGACGGCGAGGTTTCCCAGCGGCGGACTGCGGTGATGATGAATCGAAGAGGTGCCTCCTAACACCCTTGTGAGGTGAAGGAAGGCAGGCTTTACTCCTTATACGCCCTCTGGGAGACGTGGGGTCAGTGGGCTGACCATCAGCAGTCCTCCGAAGAGGAGTCTCTGTGAGTGAACTCCCCCGAGGGGGAGAATCACCGGCAGGAGAGACCATTGGACTTAGTTCCTCCCTCGAAAGATGTTCGGAGGGGGGAACTAAGCCTTCAGCTACATTGGCAACATCAGAAGCAGAGGTTTGATACAACTCATCGGAAGCCTCTGCCTCAACAACATCGACGATAGACAGAGGATCAACCTCTGCTACCGTCGGCGATTGTTTGACAGCTGCCCCCAACCTGATCATGTCAAACAAGGCTTCCTTGGAAGGTGAACCCTCAAGCCCCAAGGAAGCCTGAAGCTGCAATAAATCATTATTAGACACAGGTACATTAAAATCCTCCCCCGGGGGAAGAGGAAGAGCTGCCTCGCTATGGGAGGCAACTCCCTCTCCCAAACCCCGAGATCGGTCAACAGAACTACGGCTACGCTACCACTCGACTGTCTCTCAGAAGAAACCGATCGAGTGGGAGCTTCGGAGGAGGTTTGGGCCACGGAAGAAGAGCCCTTGGGATTTTCTCCTTTCAAAGAAACCTTCGAAGGAGAAATATCCCGTCTGGACTTCTTCTTCCGGCGGCGAGAAAACCTCTCCCACTGGGAGGTAGACCACTCCTTACACTCACCACACACATTATTCTTACCACACCGTTGGCCCCTACAGTAAGGACACAAGGTGTGGAGGTCTGTTTCGACCGATGACATATACGTGCCACAAGGGCGGTCAGGTAATCCAGGACACTTATGCATCGCAGAGGCCAACTTCACACACACTATGTCAAAGGAAAAGCAAAATACAGATTAGCAATGGCTGTCAAAGAAGGCGAGGGTAACAGCGGACACGTCCGACCACCACCCGAGCCGAGAGCAAAGTGAGCTCAAGCACAGGTGTGTGTGAGGGGGGGGAGGTAGCAAGCTACCCTCCCTACACCCCGCTAACTAGCGGTGGGGTAGTAAACCCTCGTTAAAATTCTAATGGCTCGTCATTTCAGCTACGCCAAAAGTAATTACCCATATTACATAGCGTGGTTTTTATTTCAGTTACGGAACAAATCAAAACTTTACCTAATAACATTTAGTTGTTAATTATTTTCACTTGGTGATTATTAGGAGAAGCAATCACTTGACCCAATCCTTAAAGATTGAATACTATTTCAACTAGATCAACAAAATCTTAGCAAATTCTTTTCAACATATTACTCTTCCTTATCATACACAATCTTTCAAGATATGGATCACAATTTACTATTTATTAGACCAGTAAACTAAATTTTATTTAATTAATTTGTAACATCCATATTATATAACACTGTATAACCTAAATGCAGCTTCATCTTTGGTAAAGTTCAAGAAAACAAGTGACATACTATTCTTTTTCACTTACCCTATTGTGCAGTAACAGATCCCAATCTGATGATGTAGAAAATAAATTCACTGTTCAAGTTGTGTCGCAATAGATTTGACAGAAGACATTCACCAAAATCACCTGTGAAACGATAGATTATTAGTAGAGTTGTTTGACACTATTCCTAAACCTAAATAAAGCAATTGTTATCATCATTCATTATTACATACTAAGCTACAACTCTAGTTGGAAAAGCAGGGTGCTATAAAGCCAAGACCTCCAACAGGGAAAAATAGTCCAGGGAGGAAAGGAAATAAAGAAAAAAAAAACTACAAGAAAAGTAATGAACAATATAAAACATTTTAAGAACATTAACAACATTAAAATAAATCTTTTATATATAAACTATAGATAGAGACTTGTCAGCCTGTTTAACAAAAATGACAAATTCGGAGATAATTTGGATTTTTCCATAACTAATACAAACCTGGAGTTATTTATGTGGATATTCTTTCAGCGGCACCTGGAGGTAGCCATTAGACTTTAAATGTAAGGTGGCAACCCTGCCTAACTGCTTAGCGGGTAAACAGGGGGTGGCTGGGGGGTACCCAGCTGCCTCTATATATACCCTCACAGCTGTGAGATAACTTTTTATTGCAGGCAGGACTTCTGAGGGACAGGTAATGGCGGGCCAATTTATATAAATAACTCCAGGTTTGTATTAGTTAGGGAAGTGTAGGTCTTTCACTGGAGGTGGAAGACGCAGAAGGGCAAGAGGAAGGTGTTGGACCCGCACTTGCTCATGATCCCGACACCTCTAAAAGTTCAATGATTTGCTCATGAAATCGTGAGATTCACACGCAAACTGGCAAACTTCAGGCGTCAACAGATGCGTTTTGCGAACAGAAGTTCTTGCAATAGCACCACTATGAGCCACAGAGGAAGAGGAAGGTCTAACGACTTCCTGCTCCCTCAGAGAAGCACCTACGTCCGACGAAGTCAGTAGAGACCTCTGAGTAGGGACTACTCTCAACAGAGAACGAGCTGCATCAGGACGCGTCTCCAAGTGTCGCGTAGGCGAGTGCTTAGCTAAAACTCCCCAGGCTGTGAAATGCACTGAGGGTTTAGCTGGAAGCCTGCCTGAGGAGTGGTCGAGCTCATCATCAAGTCTGGTCCGATGTCGTTCGGAAGGTTTGGTTGAGGGATTACGCGCTGATGGACTGCGCATACGCCTACCTCTACCTCTAGACGAGGAACGTCTACACCTTGATCGCGAACAAGCGGTTTGTGAACGTGAGCATCTAATTCTCGTTCTGGAACAGCATGAACATTGCGAGTGCCTATCTCGCAAACGCGAGTGTCAAGTCTCGTGAACGCCCACGTCGTTCTTGTGAACGGTACCCTCGGGAGCGTGAACGCTGCCCTTGTGATTGAGCGTCGTCTTTGCAAGTGCGAGTACCCTCCTTGTGATCTAGATCTGGACGATCTAGAACGTGAGCGTCTGGACCTAGGTCTAAATCTGTCTGATCGTGAAGATCGCGAGACTCGTCCTCGTGAAGAGGAACGCCTCCTAGAAGAGCGTTGAGACCTACGGTCTTGTGAGCGCAAAGCTCTAGAGCATGAGCGTCTTCTAGGCAAAGAACGCTCTGATCGTGATGACCTACAATCATTACAATCTTCCAATCATTGCGAATGACGATCAGGGAAGAAGTTCCAGAAGGGCGAGGCGAAGGCAATGCTTGTCCCTTAGAACTGGTGAAGGAAGGCACGCTGATCCCTAAAAGACCATCACCTGAAGCCTGAGGGTTCCTGTAGGAAGAATCAGAGGGTTTATCTTATCATTCACTCTTCCCTGCACTTGTGTTTTCCATGCCAGCAAACGCTCTATCATGTTTGAATTTTTGTGACGTTCTTCCTCAAAGTTGCTATAATCAATATAACCTCGATGATTGTTTAATAAATTTTAGTTGCATTTACCTCGCCTCTCGGTTATCACCTATTGGCTTGCGTTCGCGTGTGCAAGCTGCTTTGTTTTTTATTTATAATGTAATCATTACCTGGCCTTTTTAACCAATTACAGGACAAACTTCCAAATATTTATGCACAAGTTCCCAGATATTGTTCTACAACAGCCATTTTCTTCTACCCTTCCCTTCAGTTTCAACTTTACTACCATCATAAAAAGATGTCTCTAAGAGGGAGGTATAATCTATTTCGTAATTTAGTGGAATCTAATTTATGTCAGCAATTGATTATGATGAAAACACACACTGTTCAGTGTATAGCTTTTACTCATGTCAAAGAAAAACTATCCTAGAAATAGTCACCCACGGGGCTGGCGTGCGCAGCACATCCATGTACTGCTTTGCGAGTGTACCGAGCCACAGCGGAGCAGAAACCATTAGAAGGACGTGAAGTGAATCATAGAAAATTTTGATACTTTAATCTTCATCCACTTACATGAACCATATGTTTTTCCATCTGGCAATCTTGTATTTACTTTGCATTTCTGACCATTATTACTGCTGCAAATCACTAATTTTTGGTATTTCCTGACCCACAAAACCCTGTCTCCAACTGATGCCCCCCATAATTGTCTTTATATAACTTACTTTGCTTTAAGGGCTGTTTTTCTGGTCCTATACAGCAGGGGAATCCTACTCTCTACAGGACCTCCACAGTCATTTTATCATATCCGTTTGAAAGCATTCAACATTTCACATCGCATATTGCTTGTTTACTGTTAAATCGTCACGATTGAAGCACTCACAGAATAAGGAAGTCTAAAGATTCCTCTTGAAAGCATTAATATCTTCAATCATTCGGATGTGTCATGGGAGCTTAGTGTAGAGTCTCGTGGGTGCATATTTAAAGACTCTAGAGCCTACAGTAGACATATATCTAGGTTCCAATAGTTTGAAACTCAAACGGGTGGTTTGCCCCCAATAAACACGGTACCAAATGGGTAAAATCATAGAACAGCAAGGAACAACATTTCTAATGAGAAAGACAGCCTTTACGTGATGGTGGTCAAGTTGAAACTGAAGGCAAAGGTGATAAAAAATTGGCTGTTGTAGAACAACATCTGGGAACTTAGGAAGAAGTACTTGTAAGCTGTTAATTGGTTTAAAAAATCACCTGACAAATACGTCATCGTAAATACACAGAAAGTTCCCAAAACCACGAGAAAAAACGCATGCGCAATAAGTCCCCTTCAGTCTCTCAGATGTAAACAATGGACTTAAGTGAAAAACATACTTCACATTTTAATATACCAATACGTAAGTTATTATGCCCCAGCCCCTATTAAACATATAGGTAAAAAATACCAAACTAGCCGGCACGCGTCCATTTCTTATAGCGAATTTTCTACTGCAAAGATTCTGTAAAGATTGCCAAGAAAAAAAAAAGACCATGTCAATCATAAGGTAAGGAGTTATTTGTGATTTACTTTTTCATAATATAAGGGTTTATTTATGATTTACTTTATCATAATATAAGGATTTATTTGTGATTTACTTTTAGGGGTTATATGCCGTATAGAAAAACGTAAATATATATTAATCTCTAGCCAAATACATGAATCATATATTTTTCCTACTCGCTATCTTATGTTTTATGGATTTCTGACCATGATTAATGCGGCAAACCACCCATTCATGAGTTTTAGGACCCCCTTAAATAAAGATAATTTGGGGGGACCTCAGTGGGAAGCCAGGGTTATTTGGGTGGGGAAATGAAACGAGTGATTTGTAGCAATAATAATGGTCAAATTAGGGGTGCATGTATGATAGCGGCCACCTGTATGTATTATTATGTCAAAGAATACGAAGTGTAAAGGGGGGGGGGATGCAGGGGGCGTTAGCAATTTCCCCCCCCCCCGGGTTAGATAAGTAGGTAAGGACACGGCTTGTAGGTTAGGTTAGGGGGAAAAGTTTGTTGGTTGATGTCCATTTTTAATCGAGGCGATAGGAACTGGCCGCTGATATACACAGGTCCCCCTAATTATTTTATTAGTAAAGTTTTCCAATGTAGCTCTACAATAATACCTTATCTAATTGGTCTTATGTTCAGGCAGGCACACTATGTTTTCCTACATCCTTAAACCCCTGGCCTAGTATTTCAGTGTAATAATACCGCCATGACACTTACAGTCTTACCTTGTGACACTTAACACCTTTTGGCAACACTGAATGTTCACGCAGAAACCTATTAAGTAGTTTCGGCGTTCCATGGTATTGTCAATTGGACAGTCAATAATCTTAAAATATAAGAAGCAGCAACCATTGAACGTCTGTAAAACAGTACTATTACATACAATAGCATACTTGCCAGTGAGATACGAACTTAGTCGAAGAGGCAGTCCAGACTCCAGTGTTACCAATGAAATTGATGGATTGAAAACTGAAAACGTATCCAAAATCTTCAAAAAATTAAAACATATCCAAATTTTCCAAAAAGGTATCCACTTTCCTCTTTGGAAAAAAAAAAATTAAAGCAATTATGTATACTTACATATAGTCAGTTGCTTCCCAGTATACAATAGAGATATGGCAATATACATTTATATAATTTGTTCACAAATTGTCGTATGG
>NC_090748.1:84310661-84335661 GCF_036898095.1 Palaemon carinicauda | reverse complement strand
TACAGAGCCAGTACCAACTCTTATGTTCACATGAGAAGGAGTCTATACCTCTTCATCTAGGAATATAGCATACTAGAACAACCTTGACTTCTTCTATCTACAGAGCCAGTACCAACCCTTATGTTCACATGAGAAGGAGTCTGTACCTCTTCATCAAGGAATATAGCATACTAGAACAACCTTGACTTCTTCTATCTACAGAGCCAGCACCAACCCTTATGTTCACATGAGAAGGAGTCTGTACCTCTTCATCTAGGAATATAGCATACTAGAACAACCTTAACTTCTTCTATCTACAGAGCAAGTACCAACCCTTATGTTCACATGAGAAGGAGAGCAAGTACCAACCCTTATGTTCACATGAGAAGGAGTCTGTACCTCTTCATCAAGGAATATAGCATACTAGAACAACCTTGACTTCTTCTATCTACAGAGCCAGTACCAACCTTTATGTTCACATGAGAAGGAGTCTGTACCTCTTCATCTAGGAATATAGCATACTAGAACAACCTTGACTTCTTCTATCTACAGAGCCAGTACCAACCCTTATGTTCACATGAGAAGGAGTCTGTACCTCTTCATCTAGGAATATAGCATACTAGAACAACCTTGACTTCTTCTACCTACAGGGCCAGTACCAACCCTTATGTTCACATGAGAAGGAGTCTGTACCTCTTCATCTAGGAATATAGCATACTAGAACAACCTTAGCTTCTTCTACCTACAGGGCCAGTACCAACCCTTATGTTCACATGAGAAGGAGTCTGTACCTCTTCATCTAGGAATATAGCATACTAGAAGAACCTTAGCTTCTTCTATCTACAGGGCCAGTACCAACCATTATGTTCACATGAGAAGGAGTTTGTACCTCTTCATCAAGGAACATAGTATACTAGAAGAACCTTAGCATCCTTTATATGAGAAGCTGAACTCCCTCAAAGTATTTTCAAAATTTTGCACGGAGCCAGTTTCAATTATCTTTTTTTTCTATTCTACAACGCAATTCTTTTTTCATTCTCATTCTCAAGTGTTTTTTTTTTCCTAATTTTCAATGTAATTTTGGGAAGAATTCTCTCATTTACATCTATTATATACTTGGCCGTCTTCAGTCATAACTCACTCATGAAATGTAGTTTTGAATCCATCAAAATTTTTTGGGAACTTTTTGAGTATATGACTTTATACCAGAAAAAGCCAAGTCTTTTCTTCTGCAAGGCCAGTCTCCTAGATTATTCTAACAGAGCAACCAAAAGTTTGACATCCGGAAGAATATATCTAGAAATCCGACCATTTGTTCACATTACAAAGGCTTGTACCACTCCAGCATGGAACCGTTGCATACTAGAAGCTCAGCCTTTTCCCTATGCAGTGCACATCCTCTAAGTTACTCCAATAGAATTGTGTCTTAGTTGTATACTTTTAGGTTTTGCTTTTTTTTTCTTCTATTGAACAACATCCTTTTTACTCTTCAAAATTCTCTTCTTTGATAACTTCTTGTAAGATATTTCTAATCCTAGCCAATGTGACATCTTTTGCGGCCCTTCTAAGATGGTTTTTCAAGTCCGGAGATTGTCCATGAAGATTGCCTTCTTCCTCCATGTTTCCTCGTACGATATTTTCAAAATACTGGCATACGCCTTTCTACGATTCCTTCTTCTATTTCTTCAAGGTTAACCTTCTGGCTCTTATCTGTTTTCTCATCTTTCACAGCCTCTTTCCATAGCTGAACAGGAGCATATACTATGTCACTTTTTTGTTGTGAGATTTCATCCTGTGCGATTTGTCTAATCCTTATCAAGGCCTCATATTTTGCTTCCATCCTTTTTGTTTGCGTCCGATTACATTTACCTTTATAATTTCATTATAATCATCAAAATTATTATTAGAATCTCCTTCTGTTCCAGGGCTATTTCCTGCTTGATAGTCTTTTAAGGTCCTTTTCACTGTTCTCACTTTTCCAGACGTTTTCATTTTGTTCTGATAATTCATCTTGTATTATTTGTGTTTTCCTTGCCAAAGCAATATCCTTGGCCTTCCTGTTAAGATTCTCTCTCAAGTCTGGAGATTGCCCAAGAAGATCGCCTTTATTTTCTGTGTTTTCTTGTAACATATTTTCAAAATACTCGATAAGGTTTTCTAATATTTGGCTTTTTATTGCCTTATAATAATCATTTTTCTTTTCAATTTTGTCTCCTTTGATTACGTTTTCATATGGTTCAGTAAGATCATAAACTAGGCCTCTTTTCACAGACATTTCCCCTTGTACTATTTGTTTTATCTGGGCCAAGGCGATATCTTTAGTGGTCCTCATAAGATGGTTTCTGAAGTCCCGAGATTGTCCATGAAGATCGCCTTCCTTTATGTTTCCTCGTATGACATTTTCAAAATTCTTGATATGCCTCTTTACAATTCCTTTTTCTATTACTTCATGAATAACTTTTATCTTTTCTATTTTCTCATCTTTCAGAGCCTCTTCCCTTCGTTGAACAAAAGCATATACTAAGCCTCTATTTTCTGGAAAGACTTCCTCCATTGCAATTCGTCTAATCCTTAAAAAGGCTCTATCTTTTGCTTTCCTCCTGAGATTAGCTATTGTTTCCGTCCCATTACCCTTGCCATCTTAATTTCTTCATAATCATCACAATTACTAGCAGAATCTCCTTCTGTTCCTGGGCTATATTCTGTCATCGTTTCTCTTAACATATTTTCAAATTGTCGGACAATTAGATCTTCCCTTGCTTCTTGGTCGTCCTTATTTTTCTTTTCAATTTTTTCTCCTTTAAATACGTTTTTGTATCCTTCATTTTCGGATATTTCAAACTAATGAATCTCTACAATTCTAGCTAAGGCCCCTTCTTTGGCCTCCCTGATTGGATCCCTTCCAATTCCAAGACAATCCTTCTGTTCCAGTTTCCTATTCCTGGTCTGTTTTGCATCGTCTTTTATTATGCAGTATGAAGAAATGGTTAGAGTCCTCACTTTTCCTTTGTTTTCAAGTGAAGGACTCCTTTCTTTTTTCACCATTTTTTTCATTTTTTGCGTTTTTTCAAGTTTCCTAACCAGATCATTAATGCTTTCTTCTTGTGGTTTTTCATGCTTTTGCTTAATCCTAGAGATCATTTCTTTTTCATTTTCAGACCTTTCAAATTTTTTAATTCCTACAATTCTAGCTAAGGCCAATTCTTTGGCCTCCCTAATTGGTTTCCTTCTAATTTGCACATAATCCAAGATCAGCTATAATGTAGGCCTATAGTGTAAGCCTATACATAGATAGGCTATAAATACTATAGGCTCTCTCTCTCTCTCTCTCTCTCTCTCTCTCTCTCTCTCTCTCTCTCTCTCTCTCTCTCTCTCTCTCTCTCTCTCTCTCTCTCCTTTTATGTACATACATATACACACATTCACACACAAACTATATATATATATATATATATATATATATATATATATATATATATATATATATATATATATATATATATACATATATATATATACATATATATATATACATATATATATATATATATATATATATATATATATATATATATATATATATATGTGTGTGTGTGTGTGTGTGTGTGTGTCAATGAGTTTCCTACATGAATCGTTGTATTTTCTCCTCTTTAGAATCTCCGGCTTTGGTTTCTTTTAATACGAGGTTTCCTGTGTGAAACACATTGACGGAAATGTATATGTATACGTGTATATATATATATATATATATATATATATATATATATATATATATATATATATATATATATATATATATATATATATTTGTGTGTGCGCGTGTGCGCGTGTGTTTAGGGCTCTAAGAATTGTAATTTTTTTCTCTATAATGTTTTTGATTTGCTTTTGCATCGACTATATCAAAAGAACCGAAGTATATATATATATATATATATATATATATATATATATATATATATATATATATATATATATATATATATATCCAATTGTTTCTCTTAGTCCCTTTGGACTAATTTTGACACCAAATATAGATTATGGATACAAATGTTAATGTTTTGTATTGAGTTTCTTGGAGACACGAATTAAGATTACAGTTTATACAAGAGGAGTCTTTTAATAATAATATTCCCCTGTAAGCTTCTGTGATATTTTTCATCCAACAACTTCCTAATTCAGTCCAATTATTTTGCGTTAAAATAATGATAATTTAACGAAGAAATGTACTTCAATTTTGTCACAAGAAAACAGGAATTGCATATTAGTTTAACATAGATAAAATACATTTACCGTCTGCATTTGATATGGGAATGGTGAGCAAGACTCGGGCGAACTTTAAAATAACAGAATATGTTACTCTGATAAACTTGAGCTAGAAATGACTATATATATATTTTCAGAAGTGAAAAAATCAATATTGTCACTTAAAAGGAATTGTCCTTCATGATCAAGTCTTGTTCATAATCATAAATTATATTTGGAAATATAAAAAATAATAGTAGTCTCTTAACAAATTTGTAGGATTATGAATGGAAAACATCCATCAGAATTTGATTAATTTAACTGAAGACGTTTCTTTAATTGTAGTGCAAATTCTACCATAAAAAATCAAAAGGCAATCAAAGGGGTTTTCTAATCCGTTCATCTCTCGCATTAGCATGATTGATTGATTAAGATAGCCACGCCTCATTTGGCATGACGAGAACTCTTGGCCATGAGGAGCCCACAAGAAAAGCTATTTTTAATACTTCCTCCCTCGCATTAACAGTAATTTCCAGCCGTTTGTTGTTAAATAAATGCTTTTTAGCACGTCAGAATGAGGGTCACAATGGCCGTAAAAAACAAATAATCAAACTTTATGATGTAGAAGAGCAGGTGAAGCCGTAAAGGGTAAGGAGCAGGTAATGATGGGAAGAAAAGAATTCAACAACAGACCAAAGAAAGCTTGTTGCTGTTTAGCTGGATAACCGGGGGACGTCAGTGACAGGATACTCTCTTTCTATCCTGCCCTGTCTCGGAACCCCAAACCGAGAATCGGAAGACACCCAAGAGGAAGGATCCTCAACGGAGTCAATTTCTTAGGGCTTGACCCGAAGCCGGACTCCCGGATACCCGAGTCTCTTTACTTAAAATTATCCAGGACGATACAGACATCACTGTCATTACTGATCAGAATTTGTTTTCCATATCAGCAAACTCCATTATTTTATGCAAAGTTTATTCATTTATTTGATAAATCTATATTTGATAAACGTTAATAATTATGAATTTTATGATGTTTTCATTGGTAAGAATTCTTAAGAAAAAATGTATTCCGTTATTCTAAATCAAATACGATTAAGAAAAAAATATAAATAAGTGAAATTGGTCTTTAGATCACAATCTCCACTAATCCAAGTACGTGACTCCGCCCAAACAAACTGTTTCTCTTAGTCCCTTTGGATTAATTGCAACACCAAATATTGATTATGGATACAAATGTTGATGTTTTGTATATAATTTTTGGAAACAGCTTAATTAAACTTATCATTATAAAATAGAATTTTTTCAATGCTAATATTCATGCTATAAACATCGGTGTTATTTTCCATCCAACAACTTTAACTGAATACATAGTACGATTGTCGTAAAGCAAAGAGGCTTCATAAACTCTCATTACTTTAATTGCTACGTGAAAGGGAAGAGTTTGGAAAGCAAAACTGAAGAAAGGAAGCCGTAATGGCGAAATAGTGTAAGGCTGAAAAGAATAAAGAAAAAAAAATGATCGCAAACAGAATATTTCATTGAGTGATAAAAGGTTTAAGAGGACTGCATTCGACTTAAAATCCTTCTCTGTCTTTCCGGGTATCAAAGGTTGTCTCGCCTTTCCATTTTCATTATCTTTATCATTTCCCTTTCTATCATCTCTACCTGAACTCCTCCAAATAATAACTAGCATTCGTCTATCGGCCAAAAGCTTCGAAGAGAGTTTGTTATAGCTGGTGAAAATATGTAGGCCTACATATAAAATGACAATATGTAGCTCTTTTATTTACAGAGAAGAAGGGATTGGTATGACTTTAGTTTCATTTGAATTGTTTTTTTTTTTTAACATTAGGCATACTGTTCTATCTAATTTCTCTTCCTCTTGTTTTGTTAAAGTTTATATAGGAGACATTTATTTTATTGAAGTTACTCTTCTTAAAATATTTTATTCTTCCCTTTTTCCTTTCCTCACTGGGCTATTTTCCCTGTTGGAGCCCCTGGGCTTATAGCATCCTGCTTTTCCAACTAGGGTTGTAGCTTAGGAAATAATATATATATATATATATATATATATATATATATATATATATATATATATATATATATATATATATACTGTGTATATATATATGTATGTATATATATATATATATATATATATATATATATATATATATATATATATATATATATATATATATATATATATGCTTGTAAGTGTCTGGGGAGGCAATATTTATTCTCTTTCCCACCCAAGTATTTACTTTCTCATGACTTTCTATCAGCAAAATGTACCCTCCTGCTTTTACTGTTTTTCTATATTTTCCCCTCAAATGAATATTTGACTACTCATTATAAAATCCAAACCAAGTATAGCCTCGATTCCTGGAATTCCCAAGGTGGGCAAGACCAAAAAATCATGTGTAAACTTCACAGATCCCACTTTAAAGTTGACGACCGTTGTATTCCTTGCCTGCAGTTTATTTCCTCCTGGCGAGGAAATAAACCTTTTATCTACATTTTATTTCATTATTAAATAGAAATACTTACGTTCTTTTCTACATAGAGTAAAGGGGTTTTTATTCGGCTTTGTTACCAGCATTAATGTATGGAAATGAATCTTGGATTAACGGGGATTTGAGACCCATTGAAAAATATATTTATGGTGCATAAAACAATTGTTAGGTGTAAGGAAAACTAATTTAAGTTCTCTTTGCTTGGTCGAACTTGGTCTTGGTCAGGTCAAAGCAGAGACAGTTTTTCGCTCAAGCTTGTGCGGGGCGTGGTACAAAGGGAGGTGATCCGCTGGGCTATGTAATTAATCTAATTTTGGAATTTAATACCCCTACCTTACGTTATATCAGAGACTTGTTAGATAATGACATTGAAGATGTAATGCAAGCATCTGAAAGATTGAGACATGAAGTAACTACCTCAAACTCAAGTAGATTAACCTTCTATAAAATAAAACATCAATTCAGAATTTAACGTTCATGACATTTATAGTAAAAAAAATGTAAATGAGTTGGAGAGAACGGAGTGGACAAGATTAAGGCCGAGTTCTCTCATTCTCCTATGATTGAGGTTGGCCATAAGAACAGAAGAGGGGAGGGCTGGTTACCTGTAGAGGAGAGGTTGTGTGTGTGTGGCTAAATACAAACTGAGCAACATGTAATCAAAGCATGTCCCAGGATCTACCAGATTCGGACCCAGTGTAATATCTCATCAATGAGTGACTTGATGGTAGAAAGATCAGACTATGCAAATGTTTGTCATATCGCAAGCTTAATTTTGGAGGTTTCCAAATAATAGGATACAAACTCTCTCATTGTGCCTCACCCGGCTGACTTCCTTTTGGGGAAAAATTTTTAATTTTGCGTCACAATTTTAATGCATTTCCTGTCTAATCTGAATGTATGATGTTTATTTGCCTATATATTATTTGTGCTATGTGTTATAGAATTGGATATTCTAAACAGCTCTCGACACGATTTCTTGTGTTATTTGAAATATTAATATTAATTATTGTAGCCATTTTTTTTACGTACAGATCTTTTATTAATTCTTTTTTCCTTTTTAGGAAATGTGACTTGTGAAATGAGTATGTATTTGGACCGTTGTATAATTTTATATATTAATAATGTATTTGAAGTTTCTGTGGAGAATGGTCAATAAGATATCTATCTATCTATTTATCTATGCTTTCACATGTGTGCGTTTGAATTTGGTTTGCGTATGTCTCATCAGAGTCAATACAGATTGATGCCCAGCCGTTTTGCAACTGGTGCCAGTAATTTTCCTCCCGAGAGAAAGCTCTGACGAGTTCTCGTTAGACACCGAAGGGGACAGAAGATAAATGACTTCAGTTGAAGAGCCTGTTCTTTAATTACCAACGACTCTAATACTAGTAGAGAGGAGTTGCTTGGCACTTGTGCAATGATTTTATTAGATTACAATGATTTTAAAGTTTTTATATGATATTTTAGTCTTATGAAAACTTTAAAATCATTGCACAAGCGCCAAGCAACTCCTCTCTAAAGCTTGTCGCACACTGAGCCCGAACGGAACCGCCCAGTCAGAACCGAAACGTCCGATAGAAATCGAAAGCATGCATTCTTACCTGGCTGCGCAGATTGGGCCAGAACAGAACGGAACTGACGCGCCAGAACATAACGGAACAGATTCCTTAACTAAACCGTCAATTTTCCTCTGTCCCCCTCGGTGTCTAACGAGAACTCGCCAGAGCTTTCTCTCGGAAGGAAAATTACTAACACCAGTTGCAAAACGGCTGGGCGTTTAATATTCCTCGAAAAGCTTATACCCCACGGCTGTCTCCACATACGGTCTCTATTGTGACAGCTGATGAACTTCTGGTCTCAGCACAGAGGCCCTCCAAGTACTTAAAGAACAGGCCCCTCAACTAAACAGTCAATTGTCCTCTGTTCCCCTCCATATCGCTTAAGCTGGCAAATTTAGAATTTTCATTCTGAGTGCTGTCCTTCAGATAGTCACTCAGTTCTCTGGTCTAGTCAAGACAGATTGGTCACACACAATTTAAATTTTTGTGTATTTCAGTTTCAAGATACTTTTCTTTAAGTTAACTTCATTTTACTTCCTGTTTTTACTTGTATCTGTGTATATAACTTTAATCTTAAACTGTTTTTGTATCTTATATTGAACTATGTTTTTACTAAAATTTGCTTATAATGTTTTATGTCTTTTTTAGGCATGATAATGGTATGAGTCCCGAAACGTCGACATCAATAAACTTGAGACATGTTGTCCAGACTATTCGTACTCCTATTTATTCTTTATATATATATATATATATATATATATATATATATATATATATATATATATATATATATATATATATGCATATATATATATATGTATATGTATATATATATATATATATATATATATATATAAATATATACATATTTGCATATATATACATATACATATATACATACATATTTACTTATACATATACTGTATATTCATATTCACATTTCAAATAAGCCATATATATTAATACATTAAAGTCTGGATTATCTTGATGACCTCAGGATGAGCCACAGGTGAAATTACTCAAAAACTATAGTATCTGACCGGCTGGGTTTCAAACCCTGGTCCAGGATACTTGAATGCCATTGACCTTACCACTCAGCCACGAAGAAAGATCTTTCTTCGTGGCTGAGTGCTATGCTCAATGGCATGCAAGTATCCTGGACCAGGGTTCGAAACCCGGCAGGTCAGATACTATATCCTTTGAGTGATTTCGTCTGGGGCTCTGATCCCGAGGTTGTTAAGAGAATCCAGACTTTAATGCACTAAAATATATGGCTTATTTGATATATGAAAAACGTTTTAATGTGCAAAATTCATCGTACTTATACATCTATATCTATATCTATATCTCTATATCTATCCATCTATATATATATATATATATATATATATATATATATATATATATATATATATATATATATATATATATATATATATATATATATATCATACAACAAATGGAGTCGATCTTTGCCCACTTCAGAACAGAGGCCCCAGATATGTCCATTCATGTCTGGCGTTTGGCCAGTTTTCATCACCACGCTGGCTTGTGCGGATTGGTGATGGTGGGAGATTTTAGTATGATCGCTCACAGCAAACTAACTTAGTATGGGTGGCCATGACTAGTACAGATTTGTTGATCGAGGCGATACTCAAACCCTTTCACCAGGTTAAGGTATCTCCACTCAGAAAGGGATATACTGTATTTTGTATATACATACATACATACATACATACATACATACATATATATATATATATATATATATATATATATATATATATATATATATATATATGTATATATATATATATATATATACATACATATATATATATATATATATATATATATATATATATATATATATATATATATATATATATATATATATATATATACTTTTTCGCGGGGTAGGAGAATATATGTGCATGCATGCATATATATATATATATATATATATATATATATATATATATATATATATATATATATATATATATATATGCACATATATATATATATATATATATATATATATATATATATATATATATGTGTGTGTGTGTGTGCATGCATGCATGCATGCATATATATATATATATATATATATATATATATATATATATATATATATATATATATATATATATATATATATATATATATATATATATATATATGCACATATATTCTCCTACCCAACGAAAAAAGTATATATATATATATATATATATATATATACTTTTTCGCAGGGTTGGAGAATATATATATATATATATATATATATATATATATATATATATATATATATATATATATATATATATATATATATATATATATATATGTTACAAGAGAACTCTAACCAAGAGAAAGAAAAAAACAAAATAGTGGCTCCGTATCTAAAATTGTTCAGAATATATAAATCAGCTGCTTTTGCGAAAACATGAATAATTGACATGATATAGCGGACTAATTAGCTAGACATTTTTTTTTTTTTTGCGTTTATTGGGCCTTTTGCACTCGCCTCCTTTTTTTTTATTTTTCTGTAAAACATATTTCTCTCTTTCCTTATTCTATACCCCTCCCTTTTGCGTTCCTTTACTCTGGAAATTTCTCCTATACTTCTCTCTTTTCCTTTCCTCTTTTTCTTTCATCTTCTTTTTCTCGATTCTTTTGTTCGCTCATTGCATTCTTCTCATTTTCTCTTTCTCCCTTCGTTTTATCTTCTCTTTTTTCTCTTTGTCTTTCTTTATTCTTTTATTCTCCTTTTTGCGTATCTTTATTTTCGCGTTCACCTCCTTTACTCTGTTTTTCTTCTTTCTTCTTTCGTTTTATCTTCTCTTTTTTCTCTTTGTCTTTCTTTATTCTTTTATTCTCGTTTTTGCGTATCTTTAGTTTCGCATTATCCTCCTTTTCTCTCTGTTTTCTTCTTTCGTTTTATCTTCTCTTTTTTCTCTTTGTCTTTCATTATCTCTTTTATTCTCTCTTTTGCGTATCTTTAGTTTCGCATTCTCCTCCTTTTCTCTGTTTTTCTTCTTTCTTCTTTCGTTTTATCTTCTCTTTTTCTCTTTGTCTTTCTTTATTCTTTAATTCTCTCTTTTGCGTAACTTTAGTTTCGCATTCTCCTCCTTTTCTCTGTTTTTCTTCTTTCGTTTTATCTAATCTTTTTTTCCCTTTGTCTTTCTTTATTCTTTCATTCTCTATTTTGCGTATCTTTAGTTTCGCGTTCTCCTCCTTTTCTATCTGTTTTTCTTCTTTCGCCTTTCGTTTTATCTTCTCTTTTTTCTCTTTGTCTTTTTTTATTCTTTTATTCTCTCTTTTGCGTATCTCAAGTACCCAGTGTTTGAAGACCTTCAGATTCCTGACTCTGAAGACGCCAAGCTACTTTTGGTCTCCGGAGCTCTTTGCATCTCTGCAGATTCCGCGTAGGAAAAGCGATTGAAATAGTATGTGGAGGACATGAAGACTCCACAAGATTCTCCTTCTGGATTGGGTTTGAGGATCTTGTTTTCTTCTTGAGCCTTCGCGCGGAAAATTCCGTTTTAGTCTTGTTAATATTCAAATGTCTTTAAATACACACACACATACACACACAGACACACACACACACACAACAAAAATGAAAATTTTGAAGATATTTTCCACACAAAAATCGTGAAAATGCCACGGAAAATAATCTTCCATAGAAATCAAACTTCAAGATTTCAGTTGTAGTCTCAAATGTTTTGCATCGGTTCGGAAGGCTTCAGGCTAAGTTCTGGAGACATGCTGCAGAATGTCTTCTTGAATCTTTTCTGTCTTTGAGCCGGATTTCCATTAAGGAATTCTTCCGAAGTGACAGCTTCAATTGTTTTTCCTACGCCATATCGCCCACGTCTCCAGTCAGGAGCTTGGAGCCTTTTGGAGTCTGGAAGTCTTCCAAAGCCTTTTGGAGTCGTGACGTCTTCAAAAGCCTTCTGGAGTCAGGAAGTATTTGAAAGCGTTCTGGAGTCAGGAAGTCTTCAAACGCCTTCTGGAGTCGAAAAGTCTTCAAACTCCGATCCCATCGCAAATCGTCATTTCTAGAAACATTGCTACGTCACACCGAATCTACCGTATCTTAAAATGGAAAACTTTTGCAGTTATTGCGTTTTGTACGGGAAAGCGTTTGCCTTCTCCCGTGAGACAAACTCTTATTTGTTATGGATGTTGTGGTATATCATGTTATCGACCGTACTTTTGCTGTTGCTGTTCATTTCGCTCATCAAAACGACCAAAGAGGATCTCTTGACGAAAGTCGATCCAGACAAAACAAGAGGACGATTCAAAAAGAAATCTAACACGGCACAAAACATCATGTCCTACGATTTCTCGACAAATGAAGAGGATTTGGAAGAAACTAATCTGGACGTAGATCATCTGTTGTCTGAGAATGATG
Organism: Palaemon carinicauda; assembly: GCF_036898095.1. NCBI lineage: Eukaryota > Metazoa > Arthropoda > Malacostraca > Decapoda > Palaemonidae > Palaemon > Palaemon carinicauda. The sequence continues at coordinate 84,322,933 of NC_090748.1, read as the reverse complement.
GTATGAGTCAATTTTATTCTGAGGCTTTTACCAAATGCAGGATCGAAACGGAAAGTTTACATGGCGATAGAAAAGTAAATGGGAAGACCAAGAGAGAAGAAGGTAAGAATGACAAAGGAGAACTTAATTTTAAAGGAAACTTAAGGCTATCAGACGCTGGAACTATTGAAAAAATTTATTTAATGGCAAGTCAAATAAGCGTCCTTAAATGGGAAATTGAATTTCTCCAGAAACAACAAGAGAAGGTAAAGAGAGAAAACAGGGAAAGGTTACAAGCTTTAGAAGCTCAGCTGATCAAGGAAAGGAAGACTCGCAGGGTGGAATTGATGGGGATGGAAGAAAAAGAAAAGGAGATAAGAATGAGGATGGAAAGAAAGGGAGAGGAGGAAAAAACAGGAAAAGAAGAAATAAAAATTATGAAGAAAAGAAAAAGTAGAATAGATAAATTTAGCGAAGAAGAAAGCGCAATTTGGGGGGAACGCTTTTGGAAAAGTTTAATATCACATTTGATGTGGAAGCATCAACTAATGAAGAAAGGGGTGAAAAAATGTGAAAGAAAATTGAGTAAGTTCGAAAAGGAAATTAATATTGAGGAAAAGAGCGAAAGGAAGGAAAATTTGAGGTTACAGGAAAGGAAAAGAGAGTTGAAAGAAAATAAGCAAAGAACCGGGGGAAAAGGGAAGAAAGAAGACCAAGAGAGAGTTAAGGAGGATAAATTGAGGAGGAAAGAATTGGAGAAATATGAGAAAATATTAGATAAGGTGGCAAAGATGAGGAAAAGAGCAGAGGAAATAAAGATCCGACAAATTATAGATCTAATAGATTTTCTAAGTAAAAACTCATATGGGTTGGACATAATATTATTCCCTTTTAAATATTTTTTGTTGCCGAAGTTTTTAAGGGAAAAGAGGATGATACACAAGATGGAGAAAATTATGAGGACGACAAAAGCCGAGAACAAAATAAATAAAACACTGGAAAAGAATCTGAAAATTTTGGAGGAGATGAGACTGAAGGAAATTGAAAGGGAGAGGAGAGACAAGATGAAGGAAAGGGAGGAAGAAAGGCATAGCAAAAAGGAGGAGGATATCAATGTAAGGCCAGAGGAAGGTAAATCTGAAATGATTGAAATAAGGAAAAAAAAGAAGAGTAGGAAGAAGATACGAATAAGGGATGCAAAGAAGAGAGATGAGAAAGAAAGAGAAAAGGAGATAAGATTGACGAAGGAAAGGAAGAAGAAGAGAAGAATGAAGGAAATAATAAAAGATATAGGAAGAAAGAAGAAAAATAAAAGAATGAAGAAGAGGAAAGTGGCAATATGCGAAAGTCTATTGCGCTTGTTGGAAAGGAAAATGAATGAAAATTTGAAGTTAGAGGAAGACAAAAGGGAGTGGAAAGAGACAGAGCCAAAAATGGAGGGAAAGGGGAAGAAAGAAGGGAAGAAAGAAGAGAAAAAGAGAGTTAAGGAGGAGAAAAGGAGGAGGAAAGAATTGGAGAAATATCAGAAAATGTTAGATAAGGTGGTAAAAATAGAGGAAAAAGTCAAAGAAAGGAAAGTGCAGCAGATGATAGATCTAATAGATTCAAATCAAAACGCATCTCGTTGGAATGTAATATTATTCCTTTTTAAATGTTTCTTGTCGCCGGATTTCATAAAAAGAAAGATGATTGAGCGTAAGAGGGAAAAAAAGATGACGAATTTGAAAAATTTGAAGATGAGATGGAAGAAAATTGTAAGGGAGAGGGAAGAGAAAAAGAAAAGAGAGGAGTTGAAAGAAAGGAAGGAGGAAGAAAGGCATAGCGAAAAGGGAAATTATATCAATGTAAGGCCAGAAGAAGGCAAAAATGAAATGAGTGAAATAGGGAAAGAGAAAGAGAGAAAAGAGATGATAAGAATGAGGAATGCAACGGGGAGAGAGGAGAAAAAGAGAGAAAAGGAGAAGATAAGAATGAGGAAAGAAAGGATGAAAGAAGAGAAAATGAGATTAAAGGAGGAAAAGTCAACTGCGAAAGAAAAGGAGAAGAGAGAAAATGAAAGAAATGCAAAGTTTAAGGAACGCGAAAAAAAGAGGAAAGAGAAAGAGAAACAAAAGATGAAAGAAATTGAAAAAGTAAAGAAAGAAAAGCAAACGATGAAAGAAATTGAAAAAATAAAGAAAGAAAAACAAAAGATAGTGGAAGAAAAAAAGAAAGAAAAGGAGAAAAAGGCGAGGTTGAAAGAACTCGAAAAGCAGAAAAAAGAGAAACAAAAGAAACTGAAAGAAAAAAAGAGAGAAAAGGAGAAAAATGCGAGGTTGAAAGGGCTCGAAAAAGAGAAGAAAAAGAAAAAGAAACAAAAGATGAAAGAAATTAAAAAAGAGAAGAAAGAAAAGCAAAAGAAAGTGAAAGAAAAGAAGAAAGAAAAGGAGAAAAATGCGAGGTTTAGGGAACTCGAAAAAAAGAAGAAAGAGAAAGCAAAACAAAAGAAACTGAAAGAAAAAATGAGAGAAAGGGAGAAAAATGCGAGGTTGAAAGAACTCGAAAAGCAGAAAAAAGAGAAACAAAAGATAGTGAAAGATAAGAAAAAAGAAGAGGAGAAAAATGCGAGGTTGAAAGAGCTCGAAAAGCAGAAAAAAGAGAAACAAAAGATAGTGAAAAATAAGAAAAAAGAAAAGGAGAAAAATGAGAGGTTGAAAGAACTCGAAAAAAAAGAAAGAGAAACTAAGGATACGGAAAAAAAGAGAAAATGAGAAAAATATGAGGTTGAAAGGAACTGAAAAAGAAAATAAAAACAAAAAAAAGAGAAACAAAATATACTGAAAGAAAAAGAGAAAAGGAGAAAAATGCGAGGTTTAAAGTACTCAAAAAAGAGAATTAAGAGAAAGAGAAAGAAAACAGTGGAAGAATATGAAGAAAGAAGAGAAAAAAGGCGGGGTTTAAAGAACTTGAAAAGGAGACGAGGGATGTTTAGAATAACTGCCCACCTCGATGAATTTGTGGCTAAACCCCTCAGCTTAAGTGGTGCTTGGACTAACTGAAAAGGGTGGCTCTGCAGAGGGAAGATCAAGAAACCTGGCTTTGTTTAGTATGCTCTGTACCTTGATGGGGTGTACAGGACCTTGTCAAGAGTACAAATGGTCGGATATCTAGATCTATTCTTTCGGATACCAACCTTCGGGTGGTTCTGGGGGAATAATCTAGAAGACCGGCTCTGCAGAGGGATGAAGTTGGGATTCTTCTAGTATGCAGACTAGTTCTTGGAGGTTGGGTCAAAACCATATTACTGGGGAAAAAAGCTGCATCATCATTTTGAGGGTGGTATTTATATTTTGGTGAAAAGTAGCAGCAGCAAAGATTTAGAAATTATTCGTTTTGTTTGAGAATATGAGAAATGGAAAATAGGGGATTGAAGATCAGCATGAAAAAGACGGAGTATTTGAGATTGAAAAATGGCGAGAATAGGGAAGTTAGTTTACAAGGAGAGAAATTGAAAAAGAGTTGAAAATTTCAGGTATTTAGGATCAACAGTTACGGAGGATGGTGATCTGGGGGCAGAAATAAACTACAGAATACAAGCAGGATGGAAGAATTGGAAAGAAGTGCGTGGAGTGCTATGCGACAGGAAAATAGGGGTTAAGTTGAAAGGTAAAGTACACAGGATAGTTGTGAGACCGGCAATGATGTTTGGAGCGGAGATGTGGGCAATAAAGAAGACAGAAGAGAAGATGATGGATGTGGCAGAGATGAGAATGTTGAGATGGATGTGTGGGGTGACAAGAAGAGATAAGATATGTAATGAGGTAATTAGGAGTACCACAGGAGTTAGAAAACTATCAGATAACATCCAAGAAAGTAGACTGAGGTGGTACAGTCATGTCATGAGAAGAGATGAACAGTATATTGGGAGGAGAGTAATGTAAATGGAGGTACAGGGAACAAAAAGGAGAGGGAGACCAAAGCGAAGGTGGGTGGACTGAATCAAGGATGACCTTCGATCAAAGGGATTAACCGGTGATGAGGTATGGGACAGAGGTAGATGGAGAAAGCTGACCAGAAACATCGACCCCACATAGAAGGGGGAAAAGATGTTAACAAAGAAGTAGTAGTTTGAGAATAAGAGGCCTTAGGACGATTGTTACCCTGACTGCTCAACTTAAAGGATGTTTGGCTTTGCAGAGGGAAGGAACCTAGCTGATTCTAGTATGCTATGTACCTTGATGGGGTGTACAGGGCCTTTGTCCAGTGTACAATATGGTCGGATATCTAGATCTATTCTTTCGGATACCAACCTTTGGGTGGTTCTGGGGGAATAATCTAGAAGACCGGCTATGCAGAGGGATGAAGCTGGGATTCTTCTAGTATGCAGACTAGTTCTTTGAGGTTGGGCCAAAATCATATTACTAGGGAAAAAAGCTGCATCATCTTTATGGGGGTGGCATTTATAGTTATGTGAAGAGCTTCTTCTTCTTTGGCTACATCTTTTCCCACTTCCATGTGGGATCGATGTTTCTGGTCAGCTTTCTGCATCTACCTCTGTCCCAACCTCATCACCAGTTAATCCCTTTGATCGAAGGTCATCAATGATACAGTCCACCCACCTTCGCTTTGGTCTCCCTTGCCTTCTCGTTCCCTGTACCTCCATTTCCATTACTCTCCTCCCAATATACTGTTCATCTCTTCTCATGAAATGACCGTACCACCTCAGTCTACTTTCTTGGATCTCATCTGATAGTTTTCTAACTCCTCTGGTACCCCTAATTATTATAGTCCGTACCTTATCTCTTCTTGTCACTCCACACATACATCTCAACATTCTCATCTCTGCCACATCCATATTCTTCTCTTCTGTCTTATTGCTCACGTCTCTGCTCCAAACATCATTGCCAGCCTCACAACTGTCCTGTGTACTTTACCTTTCAACTTTACCCCTATTTTCCTGTCGCATAGTACTCCAAGCACTTTTTTCCAATTCTTCCATCCTACTTGTATTCTGTGGTTTATTTCTGCCCCAAGATCACCATCTTCTGCAACTGTTGATCCTAAATACCTAAAATTTTCAACTCTTTTCTATCTCCCTCCTTGTAAACTAACTTCCCCATTCTCGCCATTTTTCAATCTCAAATCCTCTATCTTTTTCCTGCTGATCTTCAATCCTCTATTTTCCATTTCTCTTCTCCACTCCTCCAGTTTCTCTTCTACTACCTCTCGCCTAGCGCTACACAGTATAACATCATCAGCAAAAAGCATACACCAAGAAGACTGATCTCTAATACCTTGTGTTACTACAGCCATGAGAAGAGATGAACTGTATATTGGGAGGAGAGTGATGGAAATGGAGGTACAGGGAACGAGAAGGAGAGGGAGACCAAAGCGAAGGTGGGTGGACTGTATCAAGGATGACCTTCGATCAAAGGGATTAACCGGTGATAAGGTATGGGACAGAGGTAGATGGAGAAAGCTGACCAGAAACATCGACCCCACATAGAAGTGGGAAAAGATGTTAACAAAGAAGAAGAAGAAGTTTGAGAATAAGAGGCCTTAGGATGATTGTTAGCCTGACTGCTCAACTTAAAGGATGTTTGGCTTTGCAGAGGGAAGGAACCTAGCTGATTCTAGTATGCTCTGTACCTTGATGGGGTGTACAGGGCCTTTGTCAAGTGTACAATATGGTCGGATATCTAGATCTATTCTTTCTGATACCAACCTTCGGGTGGTTCTGGGGGAATAATCTAGAAGACCGGCTCTGCAGAGGGATGAAGCTGGGATTCTTCTAGTATGCAGACTAGTTCTTGGAGGTTGGGCCAAAACCATATTACTGGGGAAAAAAGCTGCATCATCATTTTGAGGGTGGTATTTATAGTTATGTGAAGAGCTTCTTCTTCTTCTTTGTCTACATCTTTTCCCACTTCAGCTTTCTCCATCTACCTTTGTCCCACACCTCATCACCAGTTAATCCCTTTGATCGAAGGTCATCATTGATACAGTCCACCCAACTTCGCTTTGGTCTTCCTTGCCTTCTCGTTCCCTGTACCTTCATTTCCATTACTCTCCTCCCAATATACTGTTCATCTCTTCTCATGAAATGACCGTACCACCTCAGTCTACTTTCTTGGATCTCATCTGATAGTTTTCTAACTTCTGTGGTACCCCTAATTACTTTAGTCCATATCTTATCTCTTCTTGTCACCCCACACATCCATCTCAACATTCTCATCTCTGCCACATCCATCCTCTTCTCTTCTGTCTTCTTTATTGCCCACATCTCTGCTCCAAACATCATTGACGGTCTCACAACTGTCCTGTGTACTTTAACTTTCAACTTAACCCCTATTTTCCTCTCGCATAGTACTCCACACACTTTTTTCCAATTCTTCCATCCTGGCCTTAGGACGATTGTTAGCCCGACTGCTCAACTTGAAGGATGTTTAGCTTTGCAGAGGGAAGGACCTGGCTGATTCTAGTATGCTATGTATCTTGATGGGGTGTACAGGGCCTTTGTCAAGTGTACAATATGGTCGGATATCTAGATCTATTTTTTCTGATACCAACCTTCGGGTGGTTCTGGGGGAATAATCTAGATGACCAGCTCTGCAGATGGATGAAGCTGGGATTCTTCTAGTATGCAGACTAGTTCTTGGAGGTTGGGCCAAAACCATATTACTGGGGAAAAAGCTGCATCATCTTTTTGAGGGTGGCATTTACAGTTAGGTGAAGAGCTTCTTCATCTTCTTCTTTGTCTACATCTTTTCCCACTTCCATGTGGGGTCGATGTTTCTGGTCAGCTTTCTCCACCACTTCTGTCCCACACCTCATCACCGGTTAATCCCTTTGATTGCAGGTCAACCTTGATACAGTCCACCCACCTTTGCTTCGGTCTCCTTCACCTTCTCGTTCCCTGTACCTCCATTTCCATTACTCCCCTCCCAATATACTGATCATCTCTTCTCATGACATGACCGTACCACCTCAGTCTACTTTCTTGGATCTCATCTGATAGTTTTCTAACTCCTCTGGTACCCCTAATTACCTCATTGCATATCTTATCTCTTCTTGTCACCCCACACATCCATCTCAATATTCTCATCTCTGCCATATCCATCTTCTTCTCTTCTGTCTTATTTATTGCCCACATCTCCGCTCCATACATCATTCCCGGTTTCACAACTGTCCTATGTACTTTACCTTTCAACTTAACCCCTATTTTCCTGTCGCATAGCACTCCACGCACTTTTTTTCCAATGATTCCATCCTACTTGTATTCTGTGGTTTATTTCTGCCCCAAGATCACCATCCTCTTCAACTGTTGATCCTAAATACCTAAAATTTTCAACTCTTTTCTATCTCTCTCCTTGTAAACTAACTTCCCCATTCTCGCCATTTTTCAATCTCAAATCCTCTATCTTTTTCCTGCTGATCTTCAATCCTCTATTTTCCATTTCTCTTTTCCACTCCTCCAGTTTCTCTTCTACTACCTCTCGCCTAGTGCTACACAGTATAACATCATCAGCAAATAGCATACACCAAGAAGACTGATCTCTAATACCTTGTGTTACTACAGCCATGAGAAGAGATGAACAGTATATTGGGAGGAGAGTGATGGAAATGGAGGTACAGGGAACGAGAAGAAGAGGGAGACCAAAGCGAAGGTGGGTGGACTGTATTAAGGATGACCTTCGATCAAAGGGATTAACCGGTGATAAGGTATGGGACAGAGGTAGATGGAGAAAGCTGACCAGAAACATCGACCCCACATAGAAGTGGGAAAAGATGTTAACAAAGAAGAAGAAGAAGTTTGAGAATAAGAGGCCTTAGAACGATTGTTAGCCTGACTGCTCAACTTAAAGGATGTTTGGCTTTGCAGAAGGAAGGAACTTAGCTGATTCTAGTATGCTATGTACCTTGATGGGGTGTACAGGGCCTTTGTCAAGTGTACAATATGGTCGGATATCTAGATCTATTCTTTCTGATACCAACCTTCGGGTGGTTCTGGGGGAATAATCTAGAAGACCGGCTCTGCAGAGGGATGAAGCTGGGATTCTTCTAGTATGCAGACTAGTTCTTGGAGGTTGGGCCAAAACCATATTACTGGGGAAAAAAGCTGCATCATCATTTTGAGGGTGGTATTTATAGTTATGTGAAGAGCTTCTTCTTCTTCTTTGTCTAAATCTTTTCCCACTTCTATGTGGGATCGATGTTTCTGGTCAGCTTTCTCCATCTACCTTTGTCCCACACCTCATCACCAGTTAATCCCTTTGATCGAAGGTCATCATTGATACAGTCCACCCAACTTCGCTTTGGTCTCCCTTGCCTTCTCGTTCCCTGTACCTTCATTTCCATTACTCTCCTCCCAATATACTGTTCATCTCTTCTCATGAAATGACCGTACCACCTCAGTCTACTTTCTTGGATCTCATCTGATAGTTTTCTAACTCCTCTGGTACCCCTAATTACCTCATTGCATATCTTATCTCTTCTTGTCACCCCACACATCCATCTCAATATTCTCATCTCTGCCATATCCATCTTCTTCTCTTCTGTCTTATTTATTGCCCACATCTCCGCTCCATACATCATTCCCGGTTTCACAACTGTCCTATGTACTTTACCTTTCAACTTGACCCCTATTTTCCTGTCGCATAGCTCTCCACGTACTTTTTTTCCAATTATTCCATCCTACTTGTATTCTGTGGTTTATTTCTGCCCCAAGATCACCATCCTCTGCAACTGTCGATATTAAATGCCTAAAATTTCATAATCTTTTCAATCTCCCTCCTTGTAAACTAACTTCCCCATTCTCGCCATTTTTCAATCTCAAATACTCTTGTCTTTTTCCTGCTGATCTTCAAGTCTATATTTTCCATTTCTCTTTTCCACTCCTCCAGTTTCTCTTCTACTACCTCTCGCCTAGGGCTACACAGTAAAACATCATCAGCAAAAAGCATACACCAAAAAGACTGATCTCTAATACCTTGTGTTACTACAGCCATGAGAAGAGATGAACAGTATATTGGGAGGAGAGTGATGGAAATGGAGGTACAGGGAACGAGAAGGAGAGGGAGACCAAAGCGAAGGTGGATGGACTGTATCAAGGATGACATTCGATCAAAGGGATTAACCGGTGATGAGGTGTGAGAGAGGTAGATGGAGAAAGCTGACCAGAAACATCAACCCCACATAGAAGTGGGAAAAGATGTAGACAATGAAGAAGAAGAAAGAACTTGAAAAGAAGAAGGAAGAGAAAGAAATGAAAGATAATGGAAGAAAAGAAGAAAGAAAAGGAGAAAAATGCTGGATTTAAAGAACTTGAAAAGGAGAGGGGAGAGAAATAAAATAAAAGATAATGGAAGAAAAGTAGAAAGAAAAGGAGAAAATTGCCGGGTTTAAAGAACTTGAAAAGGAGAAGGAAGAGAAAGAAAAAATATAATGGAAGAAAAGAAGAAAGAAAAGGAGAATAATGCAGGGTTTAAAAAACTTGAAAAGGAGAAGGAAGAGGAAGAAATGAAAGATAATGGAAGAAAAGAACAAAGAAAAAGAGAAAAAGGCAGGGTTTAAAGAACTTGAAAATGAGAAGGAAGAGAAATAAGATAAAAGATAATGGAAGAAAAGGAGAAAGAAAAGGAGAAAAATGCAGGGTTTAAAGAACTTGAAAAGGAGAAGGAAGAGAAAGAAATGAAAGATAATGGATGAAAAGAAGAAAGAAAAAGAGAAAAATTAAGAAAAAGAGAAAAATGCAGGGTTTAAAGAACTTGAAAAGAGAAAGAAATAAAGAAATAAAAGATAATGGAAAAAAAGAGGATAGAAAAAGAGAAAAATCCAGGGTTTAAAGAACTTGAAAAGGAGAAGGAAGAGAAAGAAATAAAAGATAATGGAAGAAGAGAAGAAAACAAAGGAGAAAAATGCAGGGTTTAAAGAACTTGAAAAGGATAAGGAAGAGGAAAAAATAAAAAATAATAGAAGAAAAGAAGAAAGTAAAGGAGAAAAATGCCGGGTTTAAAAAACTTGAAAAGGAGAAGGGAGAGAAAGAAATGAAAGATAATGGAAGAAAAGAGGATAGAAAAAGAGAAAAATCCAGGGTTTAAAGAACTTGAAAATGAGAAGGAAGAGAAAGAAATAAAAAATAGAAGAAAAGAAGAAAGCAAAGGAGAAAAATGCCGGGTTTAAAGAACTTGAAAAGGAGAAGGAAGAGAAAGAAATAAAAGATAATGGAAGAAGAGAAGAAAGCAAAGGAGAAAAATGCCGGGTTTAAAGAACTTGAAAAGGAGAAGGAAGAGAAAGAAATAAAAAAATAATGGAAGAAAAGAAGAAAGTAAAGGAGAAAAATGCCGGGTTTAAAAAACTTGAAAAGGAGAAGGAAGGGAAAGAATAAAAGATAATGGAAGAAGAGAAGAAAGCAAAGGAGAAAAATCCAGGGTTTAAAGAACTTGAAAAGGAGAAGAAAGAGAAAGAAATAAAAAATAATGGAAGAAAAGAAGAAAGCACAGGAGGAAAATGCCGGGTTTAAAGAACTTGAAAAGGAGAAGGAAGGGAAAGAATAAAAGATAATGGAAGAAGAGAAGAAAGAAAAGGAGAATAATGCAGGGTTTAAAGAACTTGAAAAGGAGAAGGAAGAGAAAGAAATAAAAAATAATAGAAGAAAAGAAGAAAGTAAAGGAGAAAAATGCCGGGTTTAAAAAACTTGAAAAGGAGAAGGGAGAAGAAGAAATGAAAGATAATGGAAAAAAATAAGAAAGAAAAAGAGAAAAATGCAGGGTTTAAAGAACTTGAAAATGAAATGGAAGAGAAAGAAATAAAAAATAGAAGAAAAGAAGAAAGCTAAGGAGAAAAATGCCGGGTTTAAAGAACTTGAAAAGGAGAAGGAAGAGAAAAAAATAAAAAATAATAGAAGAAAAGAAGAAAGTAAAGGAGAAAAATGCGGGTTTAAAAAACTTGAAAAGGAGAAGGGAGAAGAAAAAATGAAAGATAATGGAAAAAAATAAGAAAGAAAAAGAGAAAAATGCAGGGTTTAAAGAACTTGAAAATGAAATGGAAGAGAAAGAAATAAAAAATAGAAGAAAAGAAGAAAGCTAAGGAGAAAAATGCCGGGTTTAAAGAACTTGAAAAGGAGAAGGAAGAGAAAAAAATAAAAAATAATAGAAGAAAAGAAGAAAGTAAAGGAGAAAAATGCGGGTTTAAAAAACTTGAAAAGGAGAAGGGAGAAGAAAAAATGAAAGATAATGGAAAAAAATAAGAAAGAAAAAGAGAAAAATGCAGGGTTTAAAGAACTTGAAAATGAAATGGAAGAGAAAGAAATAAAAAATAGAAGAAAAGAAGAAAGCTAAGGAGAAAAATGCCGGGTTTAAAGAACTTGAAAAGGAGAAGGAAGAGAAAGAAATAAAGGATAATAGAAGAAAAGAAGAAAGAAAATGAGAAAGATGCGTAGTTTAAAGAACTCGAAAAAGAGAAGGAAGAAAAAGAAAAAGATAATGGAAAAAGAAAAAAAAGAAGAAAAAGAGAAAATTTCGGAGTTTAAAGAACTCGAAAAAGAGAAGGAAGAGAAACAAAGAAAAGATAATGGAAGAAAATTAAGAAAGAAAAGGAACTTTTTCATCTCTTTCTCTTTCTTTTCCTTGACGACGAAGATTCCTCTTGTAGAAGATGTATCTGTCTCTCTCTCCCATTTCCTTAATGACGAAGATTCCTCTTGTACAGGATCTCTCTCTCTCTCTCTCTCTCTCTCTCTCTCTCTCTCTCTCTCTCTCTCTCTCTCTTTTCCTTGATGACGAAGGTTCCTCTTGTACAGGATCTTTTTCATTTCTCTCTCTCTCTCTCTCTCTCTCTCTCTCTCTCTCTCTCTCTCTCTCTCTCTCTCATTTCCTTAATGACGAAGATTCCTCTTGTACAGGATCTATCTCTCACTCTCTCTCTCTCTCTCTCTCTCTCTCTCTCTCTCTCTCTCTCTCTCTCTCTCTCTCTCTTTTCCTTGATGACGGAGTTTCCTCTTGTACTGGATATTTTTCATTTCTCTCTCTCTCTCTCCTCTCTCCTCTCTCTCTCTCTCTCTCTCTCTCTCTCTCTCTCTTTTCCTTGATGACGAAGATTCCTCTTATACAGGTTCTCTCTCTCTCTCTCTCTCTCTCTCTCTCTCTCTCTCTCTCTCTCTCTCTCTCTCTCTCTCTCTCTCTCTCTCTTTTCCTTGATGACGGAGTTTCCTCTTGAACGGGATATTTTTCATCTCTCTCTCTCTCTCTCTCTCTCTCTCTCTCTCTCTCTCTCTCTCTCTCTCTCTCTCTCTCTCTTTTCCTTGATGACGAAGA
>NC_090748.1:84306570-84310161 GCF_036898095.1 Palaemon carinicauda | reverse complement strand
TGAGTAGTGGTCAACCTCGCGGACACATGTCATGTAGGATACACACTTTACTGAGACAAATCCTAGCCACACACAATTCATTTTTGCCTACTGGACCCCTTACCTTGAATAATAATAATAATAATAATAATAATAATAATAATAATAATAATAATAATAATAATAATAATAATAATAATAATAATAATAATATTCTTTTATTTCAGCAAAGCCATATAAGAGTTACATTGGGGTATAGTGATCTTACACTCTATGACATCAGTGTAAAAGAAGATAAGATATGCAATAATATCAGTGATACAGTACATACATCAATTAGCAGGTTGACCTCAGAGTTCCAGGGTCTGAGTACAAAATCACAATAACATTAACGCTTAGTAATGATGATAACATGCATATCAGCAAAGAAAAGAGGAAAGGGGAAAAAAGAATGGAGATGACAAAGATAATTATGTTGGAACAAAAATTGCTTGGATAATGATAGTACTCTGGGGAAAAAAATCTAGTCACAGCAAAGATATGATATAATAAAACACGTTATCATAACATTACTGGATATTATACCTAAGTATAATTAGGTGATGAAGATTTTGCATAGCCACACCAAGAAAGATTAGTAGATAGGCCTACAATTTATTGCACATTGAATAATATACGTATCAGCCCTTTGTTTCATCTCGGAAAACCTTACTTCTGCCTAAATCTTTTGATAATGTCCAAGCTGATTTAGCCAAAGTTGATTTATCCCTAGTAACAAATATACCTTTTATAGAATTTGGCTAAATATGGCATTAAAATAGTTTAGTAATATATTTAGAACTGTCTGGAAAAGACCTTCATATCCCAATCTACTTTTTAACAGCTTAACTGTCGGCCTCCCTCTCTGAACTAGGCAGAACAGATGTTATCAAGTCTTATGATATAATAAGATGAAATATATGTAAAGGGGCTTAAGACGCCAGACTCTAAGTTCATCAAGTGCTATATTAATTTGGATTGTTCAAGGTCTTGTTATGATCAGAGTTGCCATACTTCTATCTTCTGTAATTGCTAAAGGTTTAAAGGTCGCTCATGAATGGCAGAGGCAAGGGGCAGTTGATATTGCCCTAGCAATCAAGGACAATGCCCTAGAGACTGACCATATATTATATGATCAGCGCCAAGCCTCCTCTCCACCCAAGCTAGGACCAGGGAGGGTCAGGCAGCGGCTGCTTATGATTCAGCAGATAGGACCTATAGGCTCCCCCCAAATCACCCAACCTTAGCTTACAAGGATGGTAAGGTTGCAGACACTAGTGGCACTAACGAGTCTGAGCGGGACTCGAATCCCTGACTGGCAAACACCAGGCAAAGACGTTACCAATTAGGCCACAGCAACCCTACTTTCTACCGTCACGTGATTTCTTGTATCATTATGTCGGTTTCTGACACAGAATGACATTTTTCCTCTTGAGTCTGGACTTGTATTGGTTCTCTACCTACTTTCTTTTAGCCGATTTTTTTTTCCTAACTTAGTTTTTCTGTCTCTAACTGACGGGAAGTTCTTTTTTATTTCAGCTATTGCCAAAATCTGAATCGCATTTGATTGTACTAATATTGATTTCCATTTATTGAATACCCATGAAGAAGTACTTTAATTTGTGGTTGTTTTCCAGGGGGGTTCTTGTACTTTGCAATACTGGTGTAAGTCTGTGCCCTGTAATATAATGGCTGGCAAAGTATGGGTCTTTTTATAATAATCCTGCTGGGTTTCCCTCATTTGAACACATTAGCTCAGCAGTAGGGTAAACTTTGTTTTTTGATAATGCCCAAATTCCTGCCATTTGAAACACTAGTGGTGCACTAGGTCTACATGGGTATTTATTATTGATATTACGTCATTACTGGGTCTATGTAGCATGTGATCGAGCATTTTTAAAGCCCTTTCTATTTGTGGGTGGACATTTTAATGCAACATTTCACCTTCTATAGTTTTATATTTCATTTTTGCAACTTTTGAGTATTTTTTTCTACCAGAAATGTGAACAACGTTGTCTCATTTTTTAGGTTAGCATTCCAATCTTCGGGATTGCTGAGGATTTTTTTTGGTCTGTAATTTTTTCTTTATTTGGGGGGGGGGGTCAATATTCATTTTTATTCATCACTATTTATTTGATCTTAATTTCTATAAGGTGACGTTTTCTGTTGAATAACGAGTAGGCTTTCCTTTACGCGAATAGGGATTCAAAAACCAAAATAACCGAATTTTCCTTTTATACTCGAGCTTTAAGCGGTGTAATTAGTTTGTATACCATTGATATTCAATTCTCTTTAGTGAGGCAGATTTGCACCGGCTCGCAGGGGTGTCCTTTTAGCTCGGAAAAGTGTCCTGATCGCTGATTGGTTGGACAAGATAATTCTAACCAATCAGATAGCAGGAAACTTTTCCGAGCTAAAAGGGCACCGCTGCGAGTCGGTACAAATGCGCCTCATTAAAAAAAATGAGTGTCATTTGGAAGCCATATGCCCCATTTATTTTAATGACCTTGTGAAATTATCCTCCATCGCATTGATAAAAAGACAATTTGTTAAGCTATCTATAGATTTTGTAGATTTGAGAACAAAGCCCTCAGAATGATATTGGGAGTTGTATGGCAGGATTAGAAAAGAAATTATAAGAGATGAGGGGTAGATAGAAATGTGCTGGGCATGCTCTTAGCATTCCCCAAGAGAGATTAGTTCACCAAACGTTCAGCTGGGTTCCACAAGGCACTAGGAGAGTTGGAAGACCCAGGCCTACATGGCTGAGGACTATAAAGCGCGAATTAGATGATGAATGGAGAATTATTGAAATTTAAAGCTCAAGATAAAGACGAGTGGCGAAATCTAACCGAGGCCCTTTGCGTCAATAGGTCTTGGAGGAGATGATGATGAATAGACTTTAGGAGAAAATATCCAGGAACATGATGTAAATTATTGTAATTTTCACATTAGATTTTGCCGTTACATGGGGTAATTTAATGGACAAAGGTTTGCGTAGGCGATAATGGAAATATGTTAATAGATAAATTGTATTAGTAAAAAACATAAATGAATAAACATACACGAACAAATACAACAATATTTAAGCCCATATTGTACATTGCGTCTAGTTCTGGTCTTCCGTTTCCAGGCTCATCGTATGATACCCTGCCAAAGTTAGAGGCCGTGTTCGTAATATTGTATGTATGGGTACATTTATCGTATGGAGTAACATTACCAATTATCCAATAAATGAAAAGAGAACTCGTTCTAGCTAACTTGTTAAATATGATAGACCCCTTGGAGGTAAAAAAAAAAAAAAAAAGAAAAAAAAAAAAAACAGCGGAGTTATGGCTTCATAAACATCAAGCCCACGTAAAACAAAAAAATCATAATTTTGTACAATGAAAAATCTAAACTATACTTGATATTTTTTCAATGAGGCGCTTTTTCACTGGCAGGCAGCGGTGCCTTTTTAGCTTGGAAAAGTTTCCTGCTATCTGATTGGTTAGAATTATCTTGTCCAACCAATCAGCGATCGTGAAACTTTTCCGAGCTAAAAGGTCACCCCTGCGAGTCGCTGCAAATCTG
>NC_090748.1:84299070-84301570 GCF_036898095.1 Palaemon carinicauda | reverse complement strand
GATGGTCTTACCAATATTAACTTATGCAATAGAAACTTGGAGCTTTACCCGAGCCTTAGAACATAAGCTAGTTACAACTCAAAGAGCTCTTGAAAGAATAACGATGCGAATAACACTAAGAGACATAAAAAGAGCAACGTAGACAGGAGAGCAAACTATAGTAGAGGATATTCTAACATGTAAGAAAAGGAATGGACATTGGTAGAACATATAATGAGAATGACAAACAATAGGTGGACATTAAGAATAAAAGAATGGGCCCATAGATATTGTAAAAGAAGCAGGGGAAGGAAGCGAAGACGATGGATTGAAGAGCAAAGAAAGTTTGTGGGTGTGAACTGGGACAAAAATATTACAAAGATACGCAAGTGGAAGGATGTGTTTGAGGATTTTGTTCTGTATACCCAAATGGTATTTTTCCTTTTTTTTTATAAAGACTGCAGATTTCTTAGCTCCAAAGTTATCTGTTAATTTGCACAAGTTAGCAAGAAGAGAAGCTTTTAGCACTTGTTGGAGAATGGGCAATGTTACTCCACTATGTAAATGTGTTTGTAGTATCTCTAAGTCCAACTGATTACCACCCAATTTCCATAACTCCCATATTATCTAAAGTTTTTGAATGTTTTTTGGCAAAACCTCTTAATAGGTTTGCTGAAGGTAATCATCTGTTCCCGAGCTTGCAATTTGGTTTCCGTAAAGACCTTGGAGCATATGATGCCCTTCCTACAATCTCCAATGCTGTACAGAAATCCCTTGATTGTGGTCAGGAAGTTCGTATGATTGGCCTTGGTTTTAGTGCTGCCTTTGACAGTGTTAGTCATGAGGACCTTGTTTTCAAACTCAAATACTTGGGAGTGGGCGAGTCGTTTCTTAGCATCATTATTGAATTTGTAAATAATAGATCGCAAAGGGTTGTTGTTGATGGGCACCATATTGAGTATAGGAATGTGATTTCTGGTGTTCCACAGGGTAGTGTTCTTGCCCCATTAATTTTCATACTTTATACACATGAAATGTGGTTTGGTCTAGAAACCAAGCCTGTTGCATATGTACATGATCCTACTCTCTTTGCATCAATTCCATCTCCTGAATGTAGATCTGGGGTTGGTGAATCCCTTAATAAAGATCTAGCTAAAATTAGTGCATGGAGTAAATTATGGGGTATGAAGTTGAATCCTAATAAGACTCAAAGTATGATTGTAGGCAGGTCAAGGACAGTGGCTCCCAACATCTAGATCTCAGCACTTTGTATGAATCTTTTAAAATATTAGGTGTGATTCTCGACAGCAAATTTACTTTTGAGAAACACACCAGGTCTGTGTTTTCTTCAATTGAACAAAAGATTGGCTTATTGAGAAAGTTTTAAGATTTTCGGTGATCAATCTATTCTGAATTTTTTTAATTCTTTCATTCTACTTTGTTTCAAGTCTTGTTCTTCTGCCTGGTCTTCAGCTACTGATTCTCATCTTAATTTGTTGGACAGGAACGTACGGTCTATTAAATTTCATAGATATTAGTCTCTGGCACCGTCATTCAATTAGTTCATTATTCATGTTGCATAAGATTTTTTTTTTATAGTCCTGACTATTCTTTATATTCAGATCTTCCCGTACAGTTCCATATTGGCATGCAGTTAATTCTAATAGTATGGCCTTCTCCATCATGAGGGTCAATACTACACAGTACTCTAGAAGTTTTATTCCAGCAGTGACCAAGTTGTGGAATGATCTTCCTAATCGGGTAGTTGAATCAGTAGAACTTGAAAAGTTCAAACTTGCAGCAAATATTTTTTTTTATGTTAAACAGGCTGACATAAGTCCTTTTATAGTTTATATATGAAATGCAAAGAACAATATAAGAAATATGCATATAAAAAAGCTACAGGAACAGGAAATTTACAAAGTGTTTGCTATATTGTACCATTATGAGAAATTAACTACAGGTAGTGGAAAGCTATTATTATTATTATTATTATTATTATTATTATTATTATTATTATTATTATTATTATTATTATTATTATTATTATTATTATTATTATTATTATTATTAGCTAAGCTACAATCCTAGTCGGAAAAGCAAGATGCTTTAAGCTCAAGGGCTTCAGCAAGGTAAAATAGTCTAGTGAAGAAAGGAAATAAGGAAACACAGAAGTGGGTGCCTGAGTGTACCCTAAAGCAAGGGAATGCTAACCAAAGACAGTGGAAGACCATGGTACAGAGGCTATGGCACTACCCAAGATTAGAAAACAATGGTTTAATGTTGTTACTGTTCTTAAAATATTTTATTTGTTTCCTTGTTTCCTTTCTTCACTGGACTATTTTCCCTGTTGGAGCCCCTGGGCTTATAGCATCCTGCTTTTATAACTAAGATTGTAGCTTAACTTGTAATAATAATAATAATAATAATAATAATAATAATAATAATAATAATAGCTGCTGTACTTACCCTCTCTTTTTTAAGTGACATTTTTTTGCTATGGGATTACGCGATCTCCAAT
>NC_090748.1:84209070-84294070 GCF_036898095.1 Palaemon carinicauda | reverse complement strand
ATGCTCTAGAGACTGACCATATAAACATATAATCAAGGCCCAAGCCCCCTCTCCACTCGGCAGGTAGACCCATAGGCTCCTCCAAACCCCACATCCTTAGCTCACAAGGATGGTGAGGTTGCAGACACTACAAACAACCATCGAGAAAGAGCGGGACTCAATCCTAGCCCGCTAGATCGCCAGGCAGAGACGTTTCCAATCGGCAAAGAAGGGGAGGTAGCTTTACAGCTATTAAAAAAAAAGAAGAAAAAAAAGAAAGAAAAACGCGTGCAGGAAAGATGGGTTGCTCACAAAAGCAAATAAGGAACTTTCTCTTAAAGGAAACGGGAAACGGGATTATGACCAGAAACAAATATCGACTGGGAGCTCATTACTGAAAACTTTTCCCAAAATTCTCTCTCTCTCTCTGCAGACATTCGTTCGTGTTGAGTATTTGAAAAGAAGGAATGCTCGTGTAGGAAATAACCGCTTACCTCGGCCTGATTTCGTCACAGGGTAATTCCCACGACTGTGACCCTTTTCCTACGATTCGCCACCTATTCTTCCTTGAGCGCGCGGTCTAGGTTTTGAGCATAGGCTCAAGCCATTCACGCTGTCCCCTGATTCAAGCCCCAGATGGGCCTGGGTGCTGGTTCCCTTCCCAAGCATTGATGCAACGTCATATGACCATTATTAACGGCCCATATTTCATGAGTCAAGTCATATATCTAATTCTTAGCTTCCTGGTATCTTGATTTTTCTATTAGATCCCCTTCTTTCTGTAATATGACTTGGCCGGAATATTTCTCGGTATTGCTAGAGCAATAATAGTTATAAGTCTCGAGATCTCGTTCCACATTATTATTATTATTATTATTATTATTATTATTATTAGCTAAGCCACAACCCCAGTTGGAAAAGCAGGATACTGCAAGCCCAAGGGTTTCAACAGGGAAAATAGCCCAAGGAGGAAAGGAAATAGATTGATTATGTGAGAAGTAATGAATAATTAGTATAAGTTACTTAAAGATCGACTTATGTTCATACAGTAACACCGATCTCACTAAACTGATATATAGCCTGAATTTTATATGCAATCTAAGGCAATTTGATTTCCAAATTTTAGTTAACCTAGCCATTGTCTGATTTGCTTTTCTCAATCTTCCATTAAATTCCAATTTTAAAGATCCTGTATTAGAGATCATAGTACCCTAAATAATTAAATGATTCCACCTCATTAATCCTTTCTCCTTCCAATGACATTCATCTTCCATCGCATATTCCATTCTCATCATTTCTGTCTTTCTTCTATTTATTTTTAGCCCAACCTCATGTGATATTTCATGCATTCTGATAAGCAGGTTTTGCAAGTCCTATGGTGTTCTGCTGATAATGACAGTGTCATCAGCGTACTCTAGGTCAGCTAATTTCCTGTTACTAATCCAGTCCAATCCTTCTCCACCATCCTTAACTATTCTATGCATTACAAAATCCATGAGGAGATAAACAACATAGGTGACAGCACATTCCCTTGGAGTACTTCACTGTTCACTGGAAATTCATTTAATAGGACTTAACTAACATTAAATTGCTATGCTCATGAACAGACTTAATCAAATTTACATATTTACGAGGAACTCTATAATAACGCAGGACTCTCCACAAAATTGGCAAGTGCGCACTATCAAAGGCTTTTTCATAGTCCACAAAAGCCATCAAAAGTGGATTTTTATATTCTACACATTGCTGTACCACATGTCTTAAAATGAAAATTGGTCAGATTACTTCTACTTTTTCTAAATCCTGCTTGTTTATCTCTGAGCTTTTCATTACTCTTTCTCTTTAGTCTCTTTAGAATAAGCATACTATATATTTTTATGACAATTGACATAAGTGTGATGCCTCTGTAATTATTGCAATAAGTTAGATCTCCTTTTTGTCATTTTCATCAACACTCCTAAATTCCATTTACCAGGTTTTGCCTCTTCACGCTACATTTTACCAAATAATCTTGTAAATATTCTAGGAGTCACTTCATTTTCGGCCAATATCATCTCGGCTGTTATTCCATCGTATCCAGGGGCTTTCCATCTCTTGAGTGTTTTAATGATAGCTTCGACTTCAAACACACTGAATTCATTTATGGGCACATCAAGGTCTTCCTCAGCTTCAGGTATATCAATAAAATTATTCCCTTCATATCTCCTATTCATAACCTCACCAAAGTGTTCCATCCAACATTGCCTTTCTTCATCTTCTACTGTTATAACAGATCCATCTCTCTTTTAATAGGTTATATGCTGCTTCTTCTTTGCATCAGCAGAGATTTCATTAATAATTCTATGAGCAATTCTTACACCATAGCCACTGCCTGAATCCATAGCTTTGTTAGCCTTATCTGGTTTCCTGTCTAAATAATGTCTCCAGTCATTCCTGGCTTTTCTTTTGACTTCACAATCTATACATAAATACTTAGCATGCTCTACCTTGTAATTTTCATTACTCCCTTGAAAACTTTCAGCAATCAATTTCTGTCTTTGTCTACTTTTCATAGTATCCCAAGTAGTATTGGGTATCCATGGTTTTCTCCTTGCAACTGCATGTCCCGAAACTTCACTACCAACTGATTGATATATGTTCTTGATAACACACCATTCTTCATTCATTGTCTGCTCTTCGTCTCTTAAAGTTTCTAAGACTACAAATCGATTCCTACATTCAATTGCAAAGGTTTCTCTGTGCTCTTCTTCTAGAAGCTTAGTTGCACCAAACCTAGTATTCTACATTTCTGTTGGGTGCTTTCAATTTTAGCTTCAGTGTGGCAATGAGGAGCTGGTGATCACTGCCAATATCTGCACCTCTATAGCTTCTTATATTTCTCAGTCCTCCTTCTCTCTATTAATGGCTATATGGTCTATTTGATTTTTGTTATTGCCACATGGTGAAGTCCATGTATATTTGTGGATGTCCTTGTGTTGGAAAAGAGCGCCTCCAATAACAAGATTATTTGTTGAACAAAAACTTACAAAGTGTTCCCCATTTTCATTTGCAACTTCGCCAAGAACCTCAACACCCATCACATTCTCTATACCTTGATTATTCCTTCCAACTGTAGCAATGAAGTCACCAATCACAATTTTCATATCTCTCTGCGATCTCATCTATTACACTTTGCAGTTCTTCATAGTATTCATCTCTCCATTTTTCAGGGGAATCATTTGCGTGTATATATATATATATATATCGTATATAAATGGAAAGGTGAGATATGAACAAGCAGGATTTAGAAAAGGTAGCAGTTGCACTAACCAAATTTCCATTTTGAGACATGTTCAGCAATGCATAGAACATAGAAATTCCCTTTTTAGGGCATTCGTAGACAATAAAAAAGTCTTTGATAGTGTGCACCAGCTAATTTTGTGGAGAGTCCTGTGTTATTATGGAATTCCTCTTACATATGTGAATTTGATTAAGTCTGCTCATGGGCATAGCAAGTGCAAAGTTAATATTAATGGAGTCCTATCAAATAAACTTCGAGTGAACAGCGGAGTACTCCAAGGGAAATCTTGTCACCTATGTTGTTTTTCTCCTCTTGGATTTTGTAATACGTAGAACAGTCGGAGATGTTGGAGAAGGATTGGACTGGATTGGTGATAGGATATTAGCAGACCTAGAATATGGCGATGATGGTGTCCTTATTAGCAGAACACCACTGGATTTGCAATGCATGATATATCACACGAAGTTGGGCTCCAGATAAATAAAAGAATCAACGGAATATGCAATGGAAGAGGAAATATCATTGAAAGGAGAAAGGATTAATGAGGTAGAATCATTTAAATATTTAGGAACTATGATCTCTAATAAAGGGTCTTTAGAATTAGAGTTTAGTGAAAGATTGAAAAAAGCAAATCAGACAATGGCTAATTTGAGTAAAATTTGGAAATAAAATCGCCTGAAATTACATATATAAAATCAGACTAGACATCAGTTTAGTGAGATTGGTGCCACCATATAGACATGGGTCATGGTATGACAATGAAACAATCCCCAGAAGATTTTGTAGATTTGAGAACAAATCCCTCAGAAGGATATTGGGAGTTGAATGGCAGGACAGGGTTAGAAATGAAACTATAAGAGAGATTACTCAAGTGCCATATGTGGATGAGATCATGATGATGGATAGATGGAGAGGGTTTGGGCATGCTCTTTGTATTCCCCAAGAGAGATTAGTTCACCAAACGTTCAGCTGGGTCCACAAGGCACTAGAAAGAGTTGGAAGACCCAGAACTACATATCTGAGGACTATGAAGCGCGAAGTAGATGATGAATGAAGAAGTATTGAATTAAAAGCTCAAGACAGAGACGACTGGCGAAATCTAACAGAGGCCCTTTGCGTCTATAGATGTAGGAGGAGATGATGATGATGATATAGATGTGTGCGTTAATCTCTTTCTCTAACTCCTGTTTTTGAAGATTTTATATGTTATACATGAAAAATTTATTTTAATATTGTAACTGTTCTTAAAATATTTTATTATAATTGTTTATTATTTTTCTTGTAGTTCATTCTCTTCCATCCCTGTGCTATTTTCTTTTTGGGAGCCCTTGGGCTTATAGCATCCTGCTTTTCCAACTAAGGTTGTAGGTTAGCTAATAATAATAATAATAATAATAATAATAATAATAATAATAATAATAATAATAATAATAATAATAATAATAATAATAATAATAATAAATTTGACCGTGATGATTTTAAACTATTAGATATTTACCACCAAATCGTCACTAGACATCGAATTCATATGTTGAGATTTACTTATACTCAAAGAAAAATTATATATAACTGCTCCTATCCTGAGTAAGATTCGAACTGATCCCCTTTTTATTTGGCAGTAATAGAAACAATGGTGACTGACATAATGCATAAGCCATAAGAATATTGTGATTTTTGTACAAATTCTTCTCGCATTTATGCTCTTGGATTACATAACTAAAATCGAACAGAGTTGAAGATATGTGCCATGACTCATCAAGTTATCAGAACCGGACGTCCAAAATATCTCAAATAATTGCTGTACAAATAATGAGCGTGGAATGCCCTGCGCGATACCCTAAATTACTAAGAATGTACAGGACAAACAGATCTTGTAGGTCCTGTAGTACGTAGGGTTTCCTAGTCAGGTAGGACCAGGAAAACGTAGTAAGAAAGTGCTTCAATATCCAAATAGCATTCAATGGATACTTTCGTAACCCCACTGGCGATTGTGGAAGACGATCAGAATGATATTTGAGAACAGAGAAAATATTGGAAGCTACTATTATATGACATGATTAGAAATGAAACTATAAGAGTGCCATGTGTAGAGAGATTAGTTCACCAAACATCTAACTGGGTTCCGCAAGGCATTAGAAGAGTTAGGAGACCCAGGCCTATATGGGTGAGGACTATGAAGCGTGAAGTTGGAGGTCATGAATGGAGAAGTATTGAATTAAAAGTTCAAGATAGGGACGACTAGCGAAATCTAATCGATGCCCTTTGCGTCAATAGGCGTAGGAGGAGATGATGATGGAGATGACTAGCCTACTGTTTGGAGAGATATTTGAATTAGAACGCATAAAACTAGTAGAGAGACGTTGAGGTGTAAACAGTTGTGTCTACAGGCTGAGTCTAAAGGCAACCTTGACCCACTCACCTATGCGTTTACTCTATTCGATATGTCATTCAGTGTGTAAAATACGAGTTTTACAGCGCAAAATCTTTGTCTTTATACAGTTCAGGTTGATATTAAGGTTTGGAATCATTTTGAAGGCTATTTTTGAAAGCAAACGAGAGCAAATTAGGAATCTTTAATTGGCTTTGTACGATACACGTAGACTGGTAGGTACTGGGAAGGTAACGTTGTGAATGCTGAACGACCAAAATTGTAATGGCGTATTTGATTAGCATACAGCAGAGATATGCTATTCTATTTAAGGAACATTGGATATGCGTAGAATACGCCGAAGTCTCAGGATAATACAATCAAAACATATCTAAAAACAGAAGTGTTTTAATTCCACCATGGATATTTTCAATTCGGAATTTACCGAAGTTATTTAAATGGAGTGGTAATGCTATAAGGTAAGCCATCAAGGTACTGCTTATTAGCTAGATAGAAAAAAACAAATGTTGATATGTATGGATTACCTATTATAAGCGAATTGGCGAATATATCAGTTGTCAAAATCACAATTCTAGCCTCCAAAATTTTCTATACCACTGTGTCAAAGCTAAGCTGCATTGGCCAATCACGTTGAAAACACCACTTGGTAAAAGAAAAAAAAATGATGTAAAGTAATGCGAAATGAAAATGATTCGAGCAGAATTACACTAGTACAATTTGAGACTCCAGTGAAAATACTGCTTTATATTAGTTTTTTACTACACAAGAATGAAAAATCGTTTTTTAGAAAGGTCTATTACTTCTCAATATTAGCATCAGAGGAAAATAAAATCGGTACAGTTATAAAATCGGAGAGTAAATTTCAATAAATGCTACGCGGTTCCCATAACCAGCATACTTTGGAAATTGCCCATAACATGTTACTTGAATCTTATGCTATTATCTCACCTTGTCGAGGAGCCGACCGGAGGAAGTATCGTCCTTGGGATATATTCTTTGCTTTCGGCATTTATATTAGATTCCAAGAAATCAGCGGCGTCTCAAGACGAAATCCCTCGACGGAAAGAAGATAGTAACGACAACGGTCTAGGCAGTGGCTGAACCGTGGACAGCGCTGGCCACACTCAAACGTATCAGGAGTCACAGAAACGATTGGATCCTGCACTTCCATATGGTCACATTTTGAAGAGCATCATCACTCGAGTGTTGTTGAACAGTCTCTCTCTCTCTCTCTCTCTCTCTCTCTCTCTCTCTCTCGCTCTCTCTCTCTCTCTCTCTCTCTCTCTCTCTCTCCACCACGAACCGGACTACGTCCAACTAGAGTTCAGTTTCCGTCGTTGTGTCATCATTTATATATGACCCGGATAGCGAGTTCATTAAAGGAAGATTATCGTAGGGAAACTACAGGAATTCCCCTAGTTAGCATTAGATATATCCAGGAAGCTCTGTATCCCTCTCTCTATCCAGTTGATATGAGAAATTCCTAGTTTCGTCACAGCGGTGAATCGGAAGTTGCAATGCCCTTCGCTGAAAAAGAGAAATTATCGTAGGAAAACACCAGTGCTACTACCATATATAGATACCCCCCCCCTCTCTCTCTCTCTCTCTCTCTCTCTCTCTCTCTCTCTCTCTCTCTCTCTCTCTCTCTCTCTCCACCAACTTTAGGCAGGTACAGCCGGCAAATATTTGCAAGTGACTTATTGTAGAGCTTGACTAGCGTTCCTTAGGTACGTAGAACAATCCCAGGTTACTGCCAGCCTGTTCACTCGGTTTCAAAAGGGTATAAGAATCTGCTGGGAAAAAGAAGAATTTCATGAGTTAGCAACCTCACACCCTAAAACTCTTTGCGTATCAGGAAAGTAGTACAATTGGTGCCCGTTCTTTAAACTGGATAGCAGAGCAAAGTTCATTCTTTCAAGCTATTTTACTTTTTTACAGAACCATTTCTTTCCTACGCGTTTTTTTCTTTTTATTTTATGTTGCGCGTCAAGATTCCACCACCAGCTCTTTGCGATGTGGTTCTCTACCTGATATTTTTCCAAATAATTCTTCAGCTGTTCTTAATAACATTATGCTATTTTCTACACACCAGATGTTCATGTCGTCTGTTAGTCTTATGCTGTTTAGGACTGCTTCCTTAGGTCTTTCTCTCGTTGCTTGATCTTTAGTTCCACCACTTTGGGGCTGCACCCTTACTTTCCTTTAATCCACCTTCTGTAACCAATAATCTGATACAACTAACCCATGTTGATGACTGAAAGTTTCACCTTTTATGGTTTTGCAATTCTTTGCTTCCGCCAAATGGTTGCTTCTACCCGGCAGAAAATCTATTTTTGTCTCCCTTCACTACTCTATGTTGTATAATCATTGTGTTGTTTATTGCCTTATCAAATGTTTTTAAAATATTTTATTTTAATTGTTCGTTACTTCTTAATTTGTTTATTTTCTTATTTCCTCTCCTCACTGGGCTATTTTTCCCTGTTGGAGCCCTTGGGCTTATAGCATCTTGCTTTTCCAACTGGGGGTGTAGCTTGGCTAGTAATATATATATATATATATATATATATATATATATATATATATATATATATATATATATATATATATGTACATGTATATGTGTATATATATATATATATGCACACACATTTGTTTACGTATCTAATCTGATGGTCCTGCTAGTTTTAACTTATGCATCTGAAACTTGTAGCCCTACCAAAGCCTTAGAACAATAGCTAGTTACAACTCAAAGAGCTATGGAAAGAATAATGATGGGAATAAAACTAAGAGACACAAGAAGAGCATCATGGACACGAGAGCAAACTAAAGTGGAGGATATTCAAACAACATGCAAGAAAAAGAAATGGACATGGGCAGGACATAATGAGAATTACAGATCATAGATGGATATTAAGAATAACAGAATGGGCCCCTAGGGATTACCAAAGAAGCAAGGGTAGGAAGAGAAGACAATGTGTTGACGAACTAAGAAAGTTTACGGGTGTGGACTGGTAAGTAAGATCATAAAAAGAGACAAGTGGAAGGACATGTCTGAGGCTTTTGTTCTGAGGTGGAGCAGTAATGGCTGATTATATATATATATATATATATATATATATATATATATATATATATATATATATATATATATATATATATATATATATATATATATATATATATATATATATATATATATATATATATAGAGAGAGAGAGAGAGAGAGAGAGAGAGAGAGAGAGAGAGAGAGAGAGAGAGAGAGAGAGAGAGAGAGAGAGAGAGAGAGACTCAGCTGGGAGAAGAGTTCGCCCGAATGCATTCTAGATGTTGAGTACGCAAGCAAGGACATCCATTTGTTCCTTATTAGGAAAATAGTTCCCGAGGTAAATTTTTACACTTAGCCTGCAGAAGCACAACTGATTTGCTTATAGCAAACGGCATTAGGATCTCTCTCTCTCTCTCTCTCTCTCTCTCTCTCTCTCTCTCTCTCTCTCTCTCTCTCTCTCTCGTTAAGCTATTATTTTGAAAAAAAAAAAAAAAAGGCGTAGGAAACAAGTGGCTGCCTCATCACTGGATTTCCCAAACGATAACGTATAGAGGTTGCCTGCTCGTATCTTCCTTCCCACTTTCTCCGTCCCGGATGGGATGAGCCCTGACCGTTGCAATGCATTGCAGGATGGCGCTATTTGTTGTCTCGGGGGGACACATCCTTTGTTAATATTTGTATTTTTCAGATATATGATTTTATAGATTCATCTACATTTTCGTTTGTAGCAAATGCAGCCGTTTCTAGTCCACTGCAGGACAAAGGTCTCAGACGTGTCAATTCATGTCTGGGGTTTGACCAGTTTTCATCACCACGCTGGGCAGTGCGGATTGGTGATGGTGGGAGACTTACGTGATAGCTCACAACAAACCAAGCTAGTATTTCGAATACTTGGATATTAAATTCATGTAAGAAAACTTGTTTTCAGTGTTACCATTAAATCATAATACTCTTATACGATTTTCCTGTGGATTTGTTTCAAATTGGAAACTATTTAGTTTGTATAAGTGGGATTTTATAGTTCACTCTTCATATGTAAATTTTATGCATGAGAATTTTCTTGTAGATTGTTTGGCTAAAAGGAAAGACAGTGAGATTTACTCATATCTTATTGAATCCCTCCATCTTTTGTATTTGGAATTCCTTAAGATGGTGTTTTCTTGCTTGCGGGTACTCTCTGGCTTAATATTCCGTCTGTTTCTTGGTTTCTTTTCCTCACTGGGCTATTTTCCTTGTTGGAGCCCTTGAGCATATAGCATTCTGCTTTTCCAACTAGGTTGTGGCTTAGCTAATAATAATAATAATAATAATAATAATAATAATAATAATAATTAAGCAACTTTGATTGTATAGTGTTGTTCAAGCTGACAGCCAGCGATTAAAAGTTTAAAGGTCCCTCATGAACGACAGGGGCAAGGGACTGTAACATTGCCCTATCAAGCAGGACAATGCCCTAGAGACTGACCATATTACACATGATCAGCGCCCAAGCCCCCTCTCCACCCAAGCTAGGACCAAGGAGGGCCAGGCAATGGTTGCGGATGACTCCGCAGATAGACCTATAACTCCCGCAAAGCCCCCATCCGTAGTTCATAAGGATGGTAAGGTTGCAGCAACCAAAGGCACTAACGAGTTTGGGCGTGACTCGAACCCCAGTCTGGCAATCACCAGCATGACTTTGTAGCTTGAAGGGGCTTACTATTGACGTTTAATCACATTAAGCTAAATAATTGGAGCATTTGCGTTATCATTAATAGAAACTGGACCATCCTGCTTGTCAGACTCGAGAAGATTCAATCCACTTTTTCTTAGACATGGACTCTCCCAAAACCACTGACGCTTTGCCATGTCGCCATCACACCCACAACCTGGTTTCGAGTTATTTATTACCGTGTATCTATTTTCCTCTTATACGTATGAACATAATTTGTGCTCAGAAACGTATATTTTCAACACTCAAGCTTTTTTTATGTATACTATTCTAGTAGACATTAAGCAAGATGCTATAAGCCCAAGGGCTCTAACAGGGAAAAATAGCTCATTGGGGATAGGAAATAAGGAAATAGATAAACGATATAAGAAGTAATGAAAAATTAAAATTAAATATCTTAAAATAATAGGAATAAAATCCCCGAAATGGAAATTCCCCAACAAGGCAAATCCTATGCTTTACAAAAACATTCAAGGGCTCTCTGAAGGACGTCACCGTCATGATCGTTCGGCTGGATTTCCCAGAAGATGCTTAGACGTCACAACTTAGAGCGAGTGTTGAAAATTCTTTATTAAGTTCCTTCGACCCGTTGGTCTTGCATTAAGGGTGTTTTTTCCCTTGGGTATTACATGGGGAAACACTCATGCTGATTATTATTATTAGCTAAGCTACAACCCTAGTTGGAAAAGCAAGATGCTATAATCCGAAGGGCTCCAAGAACGAAAAATACCCCAGTGAGGAAATGAATTAAGGAAATAGATATACGATATAAGAAGTAATGAAAAATTAGAATAAAATATTTTAGAATAATAGGAATAAAATCGCCGAAATAGGAATTCCCCATCAGGCAAATCTACTTTGCAAGGAAATTCAATGGCTCTCTTTAAAGACGCCAATCTCATGATCGTTCGGCTGGATTTCCCAGAAGATGCGTCTAAAGCAAGTTGCCAGGTTGGAATTTTTCAGGTAAAAAAACCTCAAGTTTGTCCTTTTTGAAATTGGTTGGCCTTTAGTAACATCATGAAAAATGTAGGCCTTAAATACTGCATTTTTTGGCATTTTTCTAATAACGGGTTGGCCTTTTAAAACTGCGGTTGATTAGAAGTTGGCCTTTTCTCGGTTAGAAATCCTGGCAATTCTGCTGAAAGGATAGCGAGAATTGAAAGTTCTTTATTTACTTCATTCGATCCGCTGGTTTTGAATTAGGGTTGTTTTCTCTTTACGTATTACATGGGGAAACACTCCCGCTGATTATTATTATTATTATTATTATTATTATTATTATTATTATTATTATTATTATTATTTGCTAAGCTATAACCCTAGTAGGAAAAGTAGGATGCTAGGTAGTAGGATGGCCAGGGCACCAGCCACCCGTTGAGATACTACCACTAGAGAGTTATGGGGTCCTTTGACTGGCCAGACAGTACTACATTGTATCTTTATCCCTGGTTACGGTTCATTTTCCCTTTGCTTATTTTTTACAGGTTCTCCTCTCTCCTCATACACCTGACGACACTGAGATTACCAAACAATTCTTCTTCTCTCAATTGTTCAGTGGCTACTTCCCTCTTGGTAAGGGTAGAAGAGACTCTTTAGCTATGGTAAGCAGCTCTTCTAGGGGAAGGACACTGCATTTTAATGTTGTTGCTATTCTTAAAATATTTTATTTTTCCTTTTTTCCTTTCCTCACTAAGCTATTTTCCCTGTTGGGGCCCCTGGGCTTATAGCATCCTACTTTTCCAACTAGGGTTGTAGCTTAGCAAGTAATAATAATAATAATAATAATAATAATAATAATAATAATAATAATAATAATAATAGCCTAAGGGCTCCAACTGTGGAGAAATATGTTTTTGTTATTTAATTGTTGAGTGGGAACTTATTCTAGGAAAGTCTCCTACTCTCACTAGTGTAATTTCGTTGGAATTTTGGGGGGATTTTGTAAACTATACATTTTTGGAATGCTTACAAGTCAAGGAATCTCATAAACATTGCCAAAATTAATTAGGTCACCTTGGCGGCCATCTTGGATGTTGAAAATGGCCGACTTCTGAAATGCAATTTTCAATTGAGAGACTTCAGCACAGCAAAGTTTGGCTATTTTTTTCTTCAATTTGCTTTGCCATAATATAAATGTAGTCTTTAGATATGATTTAAAACATGAAGTAGCAGAAATTACCATTTTTAGGCATTTTATTAAGGAACATTATGGTAATAAATGTGTTACAAAACCGAAAACTACTTGTTCCATGTTGGCATTATTTTTGATAACCTACATACAATGTGAAACTAGAAACACATCAGCACCATACATTCTAAAGTGTTAAATATTATTTACATACAATTTGTGACACTAAGTGATAGTATTACAGTAGTCTAATCAGAGGTAAGCACCAGGTGTTTCCACGCAACAATTGTAATTTCAAGTAGCAGCAGAAGTATGCAAGGTAATACATTTAAGCATTGAGTGATAATAGAAAGAATTAAAGAAACAGCAGCTAAAACTGCCACAATTAATCTGTATTATTGTCTTTAGGGAATATATATCATGGTCTCTCAATCATCGTCTGTATCATCATCATCGTCACTCTCCGAGTCAGTGAGATTAGATGAAACATCCTTTGAATCTTGGTCATTTTGGCAGTCACTTGTGCACTGACATATTTCAGTGCAGGGAAGGTTCACTGCAGCACAAGAGCACCTTTTAGTTGAGCAGTTTGTCTTGCAAAGACATCTTACCATTTCCAGAATGGCTTCTGGTGCTGGCAGAAGTTCTGTTGTAAGCGGTTGCAGTTGTCCATCCTTGGTTCTGCAATATCCGTTACCCAAAGGCTCTGGTAGGCTCTGTTGGGCAACAGAAGCTTGACCCCACACTCTGGCTTGTATCTTTGCTCGCAGTATATGTTGTTTAAGTGCACCAATGGTAGGTGGCAGCTTTTCACTGTCTGCCATATTCTTGCTGAAAAGGTACCACCGGAGATCTGGGATGTTCGTGATGTCCGACTTCTTCGGCTTGTAAGCATGACAGACAAATTTCTCCAGGATAGAAATCTGTTCTTCTGTGACTTCATCTGGTTCAGAGAGCTGTTGCAGAGCTTTCCAGATCTCCTCTGGTGCCTGAAGGAAAATGTTCAGCCATGTCACTTTACCGATTCCAGAAAACCGGCTGGTGTTGTCAGTACCAGTAAATGCATGGAACGCTGGAAGAGCTTTAGCACGGGATACACCCAAAAATGTCCACATAGAACCTATCGGCAGTACTCCAGATATCATGGTAATTGATGTGCTGTTCAGGAGAATATCATAATGTCCTATCAGAAGGACAAGCACATCTGTGTCAGGTGAAAAAACCATGAGTTCCGTGTTGGGTGAACTGCGGCGTGACGCAAGGACTGCTTGATGGATAAGCAGTGTGTCTGCTTCTTCATGATTGTTGTCTTCACACTCCATCCTTATGTTGGCTTTGGTCCTTCCTATAAAGAAATACAAACACAACACACTGTAAGTGTTTTGTTGAAAATAGTTAAATATATTAGAAATTGTATGCTAAAAATAACAAGCTTTATTGTAAGTTCATTTACCTGCTGCGGACACAATGACCACCTTCGGGGAGCTCGCAGCATATTCTCTTTTGTTCGGTGCTGCCTAAAGGTGCCTGACCCTGAAGGCTTGTACTGGACCTGCCTGTCTGTCTTCAACCCAAACATCATGTTTTGGCTCATAGTTAGTGCTAACCGGTCTGTGATCCCTGTTCTTGCTTCAGTTGCTAGATGTTCCACAGGCCCAGTCAGAACCCATCTCATCAGGCTGTACAATTCAGCTGGGACACATGTTGTATCACTTGATACCGGGATGTCATCATTATCTGTGACACTTTCCTTGTTGAAGTAGACAATACTCTGGCGAATGATCTGGGCTGCCTTGAAGACTGTTTTCATATTGTCCATGCTGCCAGCAGCTATTATCATTGAATGAACATTATCTTCTTGACAGGCTGTTGGGTTGTATAGCACTGCTGATTTCCTAGGATCTTTTTGCAGTACTGATGTCACAGCTGGGAGTTCAGTCAGAATATATTCTTTTAACCATTTTCGACTGAAGGTGGGGCAATGCTGTGCCATGACATCCCCAAGCATGTTCTTGTACACTGTCTCTACGTCTCCCATTGAGATTACAGCCTTTTGTCGTGTCTTCACTTCAACCAAGTTTGTTATTTCAACCATGCTTGCTGCTTGAAGTGGGTGGACGTATGGACCACTTCAGTCTGACACTTCTCTTAAGGAATGAAACACGTTGCTTCTCCAGCATCCTTTGTGGTATTGAACATCAATTGCATGTGCATCTGTAGGGGAGATAGAAGTATTCAGTCTTGTTACCAGGGCTGGATTCCCAGACTTCTCCACAGCTGACCTTAGTTGTTTCCCTGTCTCTGACGTACAAACCTTGAAGATCTGCTCTCCTGTGTCTTCTTGGCCGAAAAAGCACAAATCCTTCTCCAGGGGAGCTGTCTTGGATCTTGTGAACTTGGCCGGCCACTCAGATGGCTGTTCAATCTCTTCACTCTTTCTTTTTCTCCCACGCTTCTTGGTGGCTGAAGCCGCACTCACAGCTTGTTCATTGCGTTCCCTGGCCCTCTCGATCCGACTCCTGTTTGTTGCCTCCTGATAACAGCTTCGGTGCCATATTGCACCCTGCTCACTCAATGTATCTCTGGTAACATCTTTGAGTCTTCGCTTGATTTCCACATACTGTCCATCATTGCAAGTGGCTCTTTCTCTGACTGCATTCAAGCATGTCACATAAGAACCTAGTCGTGGTTTTAGTACCGAAGGACCTTCTTTTTTGTCACCACGTTGACAAAGAATACACAGTCTCCAGTTAATTGGATCCCCCATCCTTTACTTCTTCACATGGCTTGCTCAGAAGAGGCACAGTGTTCATTGCAGCCCAAATTAGACCTGTAAAGAAAAAAAATCAAAGTTTTTTTTTTTTTTTTATCATATTTCATCATAATCGGTACAGTGTAGTACACAAAAGAATCACAAAACCTTCAGCAAGGCTTTATTCCACTGAGAACATAGCACTCAGAACAAAACTACACAAAACAATACACAACAAAACAACACGCCACAATCGCCGAACATAGTTTACATACGCAATAAAACCAATTTGATTACAAACACAAATACTGAATTTATTCAAGTATGCTTCATAGATTACAGATATAAATTTACGCATAAAATTTTACCACATACAGTTAAAACAAAATTAATAAGTAAATAAGAGAAAGATAAGAATTTGTGGTTGCCATATTAGAAATCCAAAATGGCCGCCAAAATGACCTCGAAAATTCTGGCAACATTGGTTTTTGCATTCTTCGTAATATTAGCTTTCTAAAAATGTATAGTTTATAAAATCCCCCCAAAAATCCAACGAACTTATATCTCAGAACATATCGGACCTCACTAAGGAGTACTATCACTCAAGGCACAAACACCCTGTTAATAACTTTGTTGACATAGTTCTAATACTTTCACTCTAAATGCAAAATTAACTATACTCTGTCCAGAGGCCTGAAAACTCCACACGTGAAATAAAAGTAATTTGATGGCCTACTTTAGCTTTGTCAGGTCATCTACACTCTTAGGCTCTGTTTCGGCTCCGTCCCAGTGAGATGCTGGACAGGATTCTTACGTTAAGCAATTATTGAGACAATGGCAATGGCTTGGAGCAGTGATGTGTTTAAGTAAAGTTAAATGGGGATCTTCACTTCAAAGCACTAAGTTAAAGAAGTGTACACTTGCTTATACCAACTTACCTGTACCTACAGTGAGTTACTCTCAACATCTCGGATGCATCTTGCCCGTACCATACTATTGACTGGTAGAATCTTCAAGTAATGGGGTCAAAGATACCAATGTTTGTTATCTATTATAATTTCTTCATTACAGTAAAGAAGAGAATCGGAGTAACTCAGTAATGATTTATTCAAGTGGCAGAATTAATAAATGAAATATGAACCACAATTTACAACACAAAACATTGAAATTGATAAACTGTATGAACACGTTGGGTTAACCCTCAAACGGAATAAATAAAATAAAAATCTTATGATAAATAACTTATGCGGTAGGCTACTGTGAGGTCACAACGTGTGGTCAGTGACCTCAAGAAATTACCAACAAATAAAATAAAAGTACATTAATTTCCACTCACGCAGCCTGAAAAATGTAATGCCAGAATGTTACCTCAACTTAACTTAGGGACAAATAGAAAATTATCTAAAGGGGGAATGGTCATTAATTGAACTCACAGGATTTTTTATCCTGCACGCCCATGTCTAGAGAATGGCGGTCTTCAGTTCTACCTCACTAGGCCTAATGCACTGGTTTAGTGGAGTCAATGGCCCCTTCCTACTCGCCCGCAGCCTTGATCCGAGGTTTCTGTGGGACTAGATGCTTCTCCTTAATATCTGGGATCTCTCAAGGTATCTACTTGTACTCGTGCTTTGTGGAATCCGGATCCGTCAATGTGCAAGGGGACAGGCTAGTGGGGGAGAGTGGGAGCACGAAGTTGACTCGGGGGCAATTGACCGTGGCAGTAACGTTTAGCACCGCGGCCAGGAATATTTTTAAGGTCGAGTTCAAATCGGCAGCGTCCGGCTTCCTTCCCTCAACAACAGCACATTTCAATGCGTAGGCCAGTGGTCTTGAGGTGCCATTTCTAATGTAGGACAGGCTGGAAACACTTGTGGTTTGGGAGTTTTAAGAAATACGCTTATTTAGAATACAAGGAGAACTCTTGCAACTCCAGGGGTCAAAGATAATCCTAACTCTAAACATCTGCTATACAAAATAAAAAATGAAACTAAAAGGTAATTAGCAAGTGGGGCTTATGTGTGTGGACAAACATACCTCCTAGACTAAAGACTTGAGTTGTAGTAGAGAGAAATTGAAAGTATCTAAATACTTAAGGTAAAATAATGAATACAAAAATATTTATCTCGAGACACTCACTTAAGGAAGAATCATCACTCACATTTTCCCTGCCGTGACGTCACGAACAATAACAATGTCTGCATAAAATAAACTATGAAGAAGATGAGTAGGGAAGAAAATTCTTCACACCCCAGGGATGAAGGGAGGAAGAAAAGAGAAGGGTTAGTGTAGACGAATACAGTGTGGGTTAGATGTTAGTATAAATGAGATGAGTATACTAAATGAATAAAGAATGAATGCGATTCCTTACGCTATGCTAGGCCAGCAATTGGCATTAAGTTGAACCGCAACTGTGTACGAGATAAGTGCAAAGTACGATTACAAGCAAGAGTCAAACAAAAGTGGTATGATTACAAGCAGAAGTCAAACAAAGGTTAATTGTGACTTAGTACAAAAAGGGTAACTACATCTGCAAGATAAGAATGGAGGGAAGGACAAATCAAAACTTCAGCAGCCCATCACAGGGGTGCTCGGGCAAACAAGGTTGATGCGGACTATCTGCAAAGCTACTACAAGACCTCCTGGAATAGGGCTCAGGCCTGTTCAGCAGAGGCCTGTGTGGGCCTGCCGTGGCGGGGCGGCGCTG
Source organism: Palaemon carinicauda (assembly GCF_036898095.1). Lineage (NCBI taxonomy): Eukaryota > Metazoa > Arthropoda > Malacostraca > Decapoda > Palaemonidae > Palaemon > Palaemon carinicauda. The sequence continues at coordinate 84,276,077 of NC_090748.1, read as the reverse complement.
TGACTACAGGAAACATAGCATCAGTTTTGGTGTCAACATCTCTCTCGGCTGGTTAGTCTCTAGGAGGCGAGCCTAGATGTTTGAGAGGAGGGGTGTTAGGAGGTTCCTCCTCCCTTGGTAATGATAGTGTTTGGCTATTTTCGTTAACCTCTAAAGGTATGAGTCTGTTGACTTGACGCACATACTCTCCATTTGCGGAGCTGACTTTGACTGTTTTGACGTGTCCGTCTCGACCTGGGTATACTTCAAGTATACAGTCAAAGGATACTCCTCTCAAATGGACTCGTCCAGTATCAACAAGCATAAATCTCTAACCTTGGGGATGGTTGGGTGAGGCAATTAGTCTTCTGGTGTCATTCATGAAGGGAACTGACATAGTCGTACTTCCACCTCTTCAGGAATGTTTGCAGAATGTTGGTCAGTTTCTGGTAGTCATTGCAGAGGATGTCCCCCTCTCGAAAAGCAGGATTAGTCAGGTCAGCCAGGTGGACTTGAAGTGCCAATGAGAGGGTTCGACCATATAGTAGGTGGCTTGGGATCAAGGGCGAATCAGTGGGGTCGTCCACATCAAGGTATGTTGCCGATCATTTACCACACATTCGACTTCTTGGACTAAGGTCACAGACTCGTTATACGTAGGGTGGAAACGGTAAGTAGCCTTGAGCAGGTTGAGTTTGTTAAACCTGATCAATCGCTCGTAAAACCCTCCTTGCCATGGAGCTTGAGGAAGGATGAACTTCCAAGTGAGGTTGTGGGCCCATTTGAACTCATTGACAACAGGGTATTGCATGAGCTCTGTCAGTAGTGTCTGACAAGCTTGAAAGGTTGAGGCATTGTCAGACACAAGGCACTGGGGCATCCCAAATCAGGCAGTGAACCTTTATATCGCTTGGACTAGTTACACAACTGTCAAGGAGGTAGTGGTTTCCAGAGCTACTGCTCGCGTGGCAGTGCAGGTAAACAGCAGTACATAGACCATGTCCACGTGTGAGCAGTGTACCTTGAAGCCTCCAGTGTAGTCCAGTCCAGTTACTCTGAAAGGGACCTCTGTGTTGAGGCTGTTGGGGTGGACTGGAGCTAACAGTGCTGTAGGGTATGGCTGGCCTTGTACCCTTTTGCAATGTATGCACCGTTTGAGAATCTTCTTCACTTGTCAAATTTGGGGAACCCAAAATTCCTTGCGCAAGTGAACAATCAGAGTGGAGGTGTTACAGTGCAGCAGCACTTCATGCCACTGCTCAACAATGAGTCTCCAGAGAGCACAGTGGGACTCTAAGAGAATGGGGTCCATGTAGCCTAACTTCGGGAGTCCGTCACTGAGGCAGGAGCGACCTCTTAGAACACCGTTATTGTCAATATAGTGATTCCGTTGGCAACCTTACACCGCTAGACCGTGCCCCCCACGCTACGAAAAGGATCTATTAGAAAATTCTAGAAGTATTAAGTCATTATATATAGCTCCAGGAATGCATAATCAGCAGAAGAGACACAGCCTATCCCTTTGAAAGAGCCAAAGCTCGTCTGCCTTCTCTCCTCTCAAGTGTGTGTCCTAGGTTAAACAGTGAAGTGCATTAAGAAATTTTGCTTAACTGTTCTGAACCTTGTTGTGAACCAAAGATGTAAGTGTAACAATTACATATATGTAAATTTCATTTACTTTTTAATCATGAGAGTGTTAAAGTGTTAACTCTTTTCATTAATTATCAAAATTAAATATTTTCATAAATTAATTCCAGTGAAACAAGTGATTGTATTATTTTCATAGAGAAACATTTTCTTGTCTTAGTCTAAGGTTTTGTTCAGATTTAATATTTTGAGTGATTTAATTTTGGTGTTAATTCTTCTGTATTATTGTTAACTTTTTATAGAATATATTTATTTTTGTAAAGTGTATATTATTTTGATCACCAATATTTTCTATCAGTGCTTTGCTCGTAATCCTTGACTAAGAACCAATGTAAGAGGTTGGTTTTTTAATAGTTCACATAAATAATCACCCAGTTTTGTTTTGAGTGTAACGTAAGAGACCTTTGGATATTCAGCGTTTTATATATTGTAATATAATCAGGTTAGTTTTGGAGCTTCGGAATTTATGTAATTATCCAGCCGTAATATATATTTTTGGTGCCCAGACCCAGAATCAAGCGAGTCTGTTTTAGATATTGGTGATAACCAGGCTGTGTTTTTATTAAAGGGTCAGTGTTTATAGGATTATGTGTATTGTTAGTATTTATTTTTTGGAGAGGTATAATTTTTGTAAAGTACAAGATTACACAACTAAATGTTCAAGAGTCTTTGGAAAACCCAATTGTTCAGGAATTGTCAGAAGTTAATGTAACTAAATCTCAGTGACTCTATTTTAATGGCATGTGGTGGCCATGCAACGAGCGGAATAATTAAAGCCCAAATCAAGTGTCTAGCCTTAGAAGCGTTGATAAACTTGGGAAAGTTGTTAGAAGGATATATTCTAGCAGCTTGCAAACTTTTGGAGAATGCTAAAGCAGAATTTGTAGCGAAGCAAGGACCAGTTGGCACACAAAATGAAGGAATGAAAACAAAAAGGTATGTAGAGGCTAAGATTCGATGAATTGCAGCAGAAGAGAATTTGATTAAGTTGAAGATGATGGCATTACGGGAAGAAAGAGAGAGAGAGTAGGCAAGAGAAATTACAGGACAGGAAGAGAGAGAGAGAAGAGGCCAGAGATATCGCAAAACATGCGAGGGAAAGGGAAGCAAGAGAAATTGCAAGACTGGAAGAAAGAGAGAGAGAGAACGGAAAGAAAAAGAGAAAGAGGAGGCAAAGGAAATTGCATGACATGCGAGGGAGTTGAAGCTGTTGAATTTTCGTGCAGGGTCGGCAACGTTGACAGAGATAACCCCTGCTATGCACGATCCCGTGTTTAATGTGACGAATGCGCAGAGGTTAATTCAGTAATTCACAGAAGAGGCTCCCAACGAATTCTTCGATCATTTTGAAACTGTCACATTGACGATGGAATGGCCAGAAGATAAATGGTTTGTATTATTGCAGTGTCTTGATTGGAAAAAGATGCAGTGCATATCTTGCCTTGTCTCAGGACCAGAGGAAGGAATATTAAGAAGTTAAAAGGAGTGTGCTAAAAGTGTATCAGATGACCCCTGAATATTATAATGAAAGATTCCAAAGTTTGAGGAAGGACGAGAAAATGACTTTCGGGATTACGCTTATCAGGTACGACGATGTTTTAAGAGATGGATAGAGGCTGCTAATGTGAGAGAGAAGGCTAATTTAGAAGAGTTGATAGTACTGGAACAATATTTACGAGGAATTCCTAAACATATTCGTACATACTTAAGAGAGAGAGAGAGAGTTGAAGAAACTTAATGAAAGAGCTTCGCTGATTAAAGATTAATATATTATATGTCGTAAATCGTCCTCAGGTATGAAGTTTCAACCGTCGTTCTGACCAAGTATCAAGTATTCGCCGAACCATGGAAACCAGTTCAGTAATAACTTTGTGAACAAGTTCAATAGTTACAGAGGAAGTACCACTGGTACTGTTCCAAAGTAGAATGCGATAGAAGCACAGCAACCACCATCGAATCGTCCTCCTTCATGTGTTGCGAAAGACCTGCAGAAGATTAATATTGTCTGTTATTAGTGTGGCAAGAGATGCCATATCAGTAAGGAATGTTGGTCGAACCAAAAGCAGTCGCCCAAGTGGTTAGGGATAATTCAACTTCACAGAATGCAAAGACGAAGAAACAATTATGAAAGGATGACGAAGAAAATAAACCAGCTAACGTTTACACGACAAACAGGACAACCATAAACAGCGTGGAAGCCTTTCAACAGTATCTTTATGAATGTATGTTAGCTGCTCTGGATGGGAGCGAGCCTACCCCGGTCAAAGTATTGCGTGACACAGGTTATAGCCATAGTGTAGTGACACGAGGTGTATACCCGTTGGTGGAACAGTCTTTCACAGGAGATTCGGTCATCTTAAAGGGAATAGGAGGTGAGGAGGTTACCCCTATTTGCCGTTTGAAACTGTAATGTGAGTTGGTGACAGGTCAGTTTGATTTTGCGGTAAAGGATTTATTGGCTGTTGAAGGAGTAGAAGTCTTGCTGTATACCCGTTGGTGGAACAGTCTTTCACAGGAGATTCGGTCATATTGAAGGGAATAGGAGGTGAGGAGGTTACCTCTATTTGCCATTTGAAACTGTCATGCGAGTTGGTGACAGGTCAGTTTGATTTTGCGGTAAAGGATTTATTGGCTGTCAAAGGAGTAGAAATCTTGCTGGGTAATGAGGCTGGTGGAGCGCCATTTGTGCCTTGTCCCATTGTAACGGAGAAACTATTGAAATATAGTCCTACAACTGAACTAGAGAAGGAACACCCGTATCTGTTTCCTTGTTGTGCGATGACTAGGAGTATGACAAAGAAAGTGGCTGCAGAAGAAGAAAGAGAAATCGAAGGAGCGATGAACTTGGAGGATTTATTCTCAGAAGAAGAGGATATCCATGATGGGATGCAAGAGGAGAGCTCCCGAGTCAGCTCGAGAGAAGAGGAACGACACACGAATAAACAGGAAGACAAGGAAGCAATGGAGTTGGAAGAAATAGAAAACTCAACGTTAGAAGTAAGACAAGTGAGTCGTAGAAGGGTGATAGGATTGTAATGGAAGAATGCGACGTTAACAGAGTTATTGTCCTGTGTGGTGGATGAAACGTAGGTGCAACAGTCTCCCACCTGTTATTATCTTAATTATGGATTGCTTTTGAGGAAGCAGAGACCCGCTGATATCCCTGGGAATGCCGAATGGGGGATATACCGTCAGATATATGCTTGAGAGGACAGGTGATCGCCGTAGCGCATGAGACGGAACACATGGGAATAAAGAAGATGACGGAGAAGATTATGAAACACTTTTTCTGGCTTGGCATGGTTAAGGATGTAAGCCAGTTTTGTCGTGTTAATCAGACGGCTGGAAAGCCTAACGAGTACATCAAGAAAGCTCCCTTACGCCCAATTGAAGTGCGAGAACCCTTCAGCAAAGGACCGATTAAAATGTTGAAAGGGAAAGATCGAGAGGAAATGGATGGAGAATATATCAAAAATTTGAGGAAAAGGATCGGCAAGATAAGGAAATTTTTTCCTTAGAAAGCATAAAAGCGAGCCAAGGAAAGACGAAGAAAAGGTTTGGAATGAAAAGTACTTACAGACAGTTTGCGTTAGGACGACAGGTGTTGATTTACTTACCGATAAGGAGATATCCTCTCACCAAGTTCCAAGAAGCATTCCAGATTTTTGAAAAGATCTGTGACCTGACCTGCGGTATTGAAATACCAGGAAGAAGAAAAAGTCAAACGACGGCCATATTCAACAAGGAATTCCTTATCCAAGTGGATACATCAGGTAATGGGATTAGAGCTGTCCTATTACGAGAATGCAAGGAAGGAATTCTTCAACCTGTTTGTTTTATGTTTTCAAAACTGAAGAAGCATCAACGAGCTTATTTGACAGTTGAAAAGGAACTGCTAGTGCTAATCACAGCGATATGCAAGTTTGAGGTTTATATGAAAAGACCACAGAATGAAGAAATTATAGTTTACTCGGATCACAATCCTTTAACTTTTGCTAGTAAAATGAAGAATAATAATCAAAGGTTAACTAGGTGGTCATTATGTTTGCAACCATATTGTATTAATGTAAAGCATATATCACGTAAAGGTAACGTGGTTGCATATTTATCTTGAGCTGAATTGGTGGATTCAGGCCTGAAATAAATAATCTTTTTTGGAGGGAGCTATCTTACGAAGCTGGTCTAGCATAAGAGTAAATATTTTACTCATGTATTTTATTTGTGTATTTAAGAGATGTATAGCCAGCTCGCAAGGTGAGCTCCACTTATGTAGGTTTAAGGGTAGGCTCACCTTTGGAGGGGTTTAAGTAATGTATTTAAATTACATAAAACTTTCGTCATTCATTTTATTGTATTTTTCATCCAGTTCAGTATATGTAAATTTATGCTATTATTAAGAATTAACTTTTTATTTCACATATTTTGTTACAAAGTCTTATGTAATCTCGTTTAGGTATGCTACATGATCCTTACGAGGTATAAAGTCACTATCCATAATAGCCTAGAGGCAGCTCCAAAGTAATCAAGACAATATCCATTGGCTCATCTACCCTTTGTCTGATAAACTGAATCTGAATCACCTATGCATAAAACCTCCATAACATTTGCCACTTTCATCACCACTTGAACAGAAGGCTCGGCACTTTTATACATTTCTTTCCAGTGTCTTCTAAACAATTTCCATTGTTAGTAAGTGATTTGGTTAAATAGGTCACAAAGGCCAGCTAAGAGGTGGCGCAGTTTTGCATCTATCTTTATCCCAAACTGACATGGACCTTACAGATAAAAAGGTAGAAGTAAAGTAATAACGTGATTTAGACTCTTTGAGTACTTTCCTTTGTAAATGATTTAGCTAAAGACTCCTGCTATTAAGAATACTGTACTTGCACAAATTACCATTGATACCTAGCTCAGCATATCAGCAATTCTCCCCTTTGCACAAATTAGCAATGATACTTAACTCAGTATCTCAGCAATTCTCTTCTTTGACCGTTGCCTCCTTTCTCATCCTTAACATCATCCTATCCTCCTACGCCTATTGACGCAAAGGGCCTTGTTTAGATTTTGCCTGTTGTCTCTATCTTCAGATTTTAATTCACTATTCCTCCATTCATCATCTACTTCATGCTTTTTAGTCCTCAGCCATGTAGGCGTGGGTCTTCAATATTTTCTAGTGCCTTGTGGAGCCCAGTTGAAAGTTTGGTGAACTAATCTCTCTTTGGTTGTGCGATGAGCATTCCCAAACCATCTCCATCTAGCCTACTCCTCACCATGATCTCATCCACAGATGGCACTAGAGTAATCTCTCTTATAGTTTCATTTCTAATCCTGTCCTACCATTTAACTCCTAATATTCATCTGAGGGCTTTATTCTCCAATCTACAAAATCTGTTGGATATTGTTTCATTGTCGTACCACGACTCATGTCCATACAGTAACACCGATCTCACTAAACTAATATATAACATGATTTTAATATGTAATTTCAGGCGATATGATTTTTAAAATTTACTTAACCTAACCATTGTCTGGTTTGCTTTTTGCAATCCTTCATTAGACTCAAATTCTAAAGATACTGTATTAGAGATCATAGTTCCTGAATATTTAAATGATTCCACCTCATTAATCCTTTCTCCTTCCAATGGTATTTTATCTTCCATTGAATAATCCGTTCTTATCATCTCTGTCTTTCTTCTATTTATCTTGAGCCCAACCTCATGTGACATATCATGCATTCTGGTAAGCAAGCTTTTCAAGTCCTGTGGTGTTCTGCTAATAATGACAGCAATCAATCCAGTTCAACCCTTCTTCACCATCTCCAACTGTTATGCATTACAAAATCCATGAGGAGGATAAACAACATAGTTGACTAAACATTCCCTTGGAGTACTTCACTGTTCACTGGAAATTCATTTGATAGGACTCTACTAACATTAACTTTGCACTTACTATGCTCATGAACAGACTTAATCAAATTTACATATTTAAGAGGAACTCTATAATAATGCAGAACTCGCCAGAAAATTGGCCGGTGCACACTATCAAATGCTTTTTCATAGTCCACAAAAGCCATCAAAAGTGGATTTTTATATTCTGCACATTGCTGTACCACATGTCTTAAAATGAAATTTGGTCAGTACAACTTCTACCTTTTCGAAATCCTGCTTGTTCATCTTTCAGCTTTTTATCAATCTTTAGAATAAGCACTAAATATTTTCAGGACAATTGACGTAAGTGTGATGCCTCTGTAATTATTGCAATCGATCATATCTCTTTTTTTTTTGCCATTTTCACCAACACTCCTAGCTCCCATTTATAAGGTTTTGCCTCTTCGAACCATATTCTACAAAATAATTTTTAATATTCTGGGAGTCATGTAATTTTCGGCCGATATCATCTCAGCAGTTATTTTATCGTATCCAAGGCCTTTCCATCGCTTTAGTTTTTAATGATGGCTTTGACTTCAAACACACTGAATTCATTCATGGGCACATCAAGGTCTTCCTCAGCGTCAGGTATATCAATCAAATTATTCCCTTCATATCTCCCATTCATGACCTCAATAAAGTGTTCCATCCAACTTTTCCTTTCTTCATCTTCTATTGTTATAACAGATCCATCTCTCTTTTTGATAAGTATATGCTTCTTCTTTGCCCTAGTAGAGATTTCATTAATGATTTTATGAGCAATTCTTACACCAGAGCCACTCCCTGAATTCATAGCTGTGTCTGCCTTATCTGCTTTCCTGTCTAAATATTGTCTCCAGTCATTCCTGGCTTTTCTTTTGACCTCGCTGTCAATAATAGAATACTTAGTATGTTCTACCTTAAAATTTTCATTATTTCCTCTAAAACTTTCAACAGTTAATTATTGTTTTTTTCTCCTTTTCATAGTAACCAAAGTATCATTTGATATCCGTGGTTTTCTCCTTGTAACTGCAAGTCCCAAAACTTCACTACCAACTGACTGATATATGTTCTTAATATTACACTATTCTTCATTAATTGTCTGCTCTTCGTCTCTTAAAGTCTCAAAGAATGCAGATCGATTCCTACCTTCAATGGCAAAGGTTTCTTTGTGCTCCTCTTCTAGAAGCTTACTATCGTTTCCAGAGGCCGTGTAATAGTGTTTTTCCCAAATATCTAACAAATCGGCTTATAAATTTCCATGAAACTTCAGCAATGAATGTTTCAAACATTGGCCTAATTTTTGGTGGTACTATGAATTGACAGATGTGCTTAATTAACCCGTTTACTATTAGAAAAAAAGAGGAACTTCTTCCCTTCCTTCAGAACGTTTCGAAGAAGTGTTACTTAATCACGTAACTGTGACGCAGATGTTCCCCCAACCCTCCTTCGGTGTTTACACCTATGGCTATCCTAGTACTCCCCCCCCCCCCCCTTCCTTCTTGCCTTCTTTCCTTCATTCCCATTGTTATTAGGCTACTGAGTAAATCCCTGTTAGGAAAGACTGTGTACTGCACATATAAAATGAGCCGAAAGAGCAATAAAATGTTTTATGGTGGTAGATAATGATTAGATGGTTAACACAAATTATCAAACATAATAGAAGAGGTTTAAAACAGAGGTGTGGAATCGCACTGAGAGATATTCTACTCGGACTCCTACAAATTTTAGATTTGCGACTAAAAAAGAATATATATATATATATATATATATATATATATATATATATATATATATATATATATATATATATATATATATACATGTACACACACACACACATATATATATATATATATATATATATATATATATATATATATATATATATATATATATATACATGTACACACACACACACACATATATATATATATATATATATATATATATATATATATATATATATATATATATATATATATACTGTATATACAACAAATGCAGTCGTTTCTAGTCCACAGGCTATAGTATTATTACTTTCTAAGCTGCCTAAAACCCTTGTTGGAAATGCAGATTGCTATAAGCCCAAGGGCTCCAGCAGAGAAAAATATCACAGTGAGGAAAGGAAATAAGGAAGTAAACTACAAGAGAAATAAATAACAATTAAAATAAAATATTTTAAGAACATTAACAACATTAGATTAGATCTATCGCATGCAAACAATAAAATCCCCATAAAAAACAAAAGGAAGAAAAAAAAAGATAGAATAGCATACCTAAAATTATTATGCTATATGTAATATGTGTTTCAGCTATTTATCATTTTATTATATTTGTTTGGTTATTATTTCATTTTATTTATTTATTTATATTATTTTATTAATTATTATTTAATCGAGTTATATTTGTTATCTCTGCAGGCATCCTGATGACAGCAGGATCAAACGAGAATCCGTCAGCTCTGAACTGACGTTCGTACAACGGCACAGTGTAAAATCCGGACGTCGGATGCCGTCCGGGAGAATAGAAAATCGCTTGTATCACCGGGAAAGACGCGAAAATACACCTCTTTTTTTGTGACTGGTAATGTTCACTGATACTTTCTGTTATTTTCTGAATAAATGTTCGAAAAATATTGGTTTATTTTCATGTTATTGAGAATAATCTCAATCGGACGTCAACATTACACTAACTGGGTAAAATAGCGGGCAGTTAGATAGTGTAATGTTGACGTCCGATTGAGATTATTCTCAATAACATGAAAATAAACCAATATTTTTCGAACATTTATTCAGAAAATAACAGAAAGTATCAGTGAACATTACCAGTCACAAAAAAGAGGTGTATTTTCGTGTCTTTCCCGGTGATACAAGCGATTTTCTATTCTCCTGGACGGCATCCGACGTCCGACGTCCGACGTCCGGGTTTTACACTGTGCCTCGTACAACATCCAAGCTCTGCGGACTACCCTCTGAAGATGACGACTGGATGCTCGTGTGAACATTCAACTATTGTAGATAACATCCACGAAGAGAAACAAACACACGAATGTTTCGAGATGTCCACATTACCTTGAAATGTTCCCTCATGCTTCAGAGAGATTATTTTCTCCATAACACAGAGCAATTATACTCTCCATCTCATGAAGCATCTCCCAATGTCGAATAGACATTTTGATAAGAGTTTAAACATTATTTTTGAGGGAGATTCCATAAGATGGCTTTGATGTGTACCTTATTATCACCTTTTACCCTTAAATTTATTTATAAAATACTCAGAAAGGTATTTTCTTTCCTGACAGGCTTTCTGTGTATGATTCGTTGGAGTAAACTTTGTAGGTTTTGCAAAAATTGTAAGCTTACACATTCAGTTTCACCCATGCATTTGAAAGAACACAGGCTATGAATATTACCCATCATAACTTTCGTTGTATCATTCATATTTTCATTTATGGGTCAAGTCTGTTTGAGATATATTGAAAACCCAAGTTTTCCGGGACCCACTTTCTTATATTCGGAGGTAAGGTGTCAAGCATTATCTATTGCCAAAGTCTAGCTAACATATTTAAGGAAACCACTGTTCTCAGAAGCTTCAGTTACTTTCTTCGAGGCCTATGACATTGGTTGTTGATTTGCATTATGAATATTTCGCAGCCTCATGATATTGAAGGAACTCTTGCCTTGTAGGGGTGGTTGAATTACAACCCCTTCAGGTGACGTGATAGGGCCACAAAAATCAGATGATCTGGAACATAGGTGGGGGTACGGGCTGCCCTAGTGCAGTATGGCTTGTGTATCTTGAGTAGATAGGAACGAAGTAGTGAGGGTGAGAACGGGTGTAAGAAATGAGTTAGCAGCTAGAGTGGATATGAATGTGTTGAGGTGGTCTGTCCATGTTGAGAGAATGGAAAATGTCAGTATGCTAAAGAAGGTGATGAATGCAAGAGTTGATGGGAGAAGTACAAGAGGAAGTCCAAGGTTTGGGTGGATGGATGGAGTGAAGAAAGCTCTGGGTGATAGGAGGATATATGTGAGAGAGGCAAGAGAGCGTGCTAGAAATAGAAATGAATGGCGAGCGATTGTGACGCAGTTCTGGTAGGCCCTGCTGCTTCCTCCGATTGCCTTGGATGACTGCGGAGGTAGCAGCAGTAGGGGATTCAGCATTATGAAGTTTCATCTGTGGTGGATAAGGGGAGGGGAGGGTGGGCTGTGGCACCCTAGCAGTACCAGCCGAACTCGGTTGAGTCCCTTATCAGGCTGGGAGGAGCATAGAGAGGAAAAATCCCCCTTTTTTCATTTGTTTGATGTCGGCTACCCCCCAAAATTTGGGGAAGTCCCTTGGTATGTGTATGATGTATTACTAGCTAAGCTACAACCCTAGTTGGAAAAGCAAGGTGCTATAAGCCCATGGGCTCCAACAGGGAAAATAGCCCAGTGAGGCAAGGCAATCTTAATCGAACGGGGAGATCTCTGAATAGCCAGATTGTAAACAGTCCAATGACAACAGATTAATTCAGATACACATGCCTCTTTTGTTACGAGAAATATTATGTCATCTTGTGAGAGGATTATTAAAAGCCATTTGTAATTGTTAACACCATAGTTGTTTACGAGAGTTTCTTAATCCCAACTTCGTAGCTGTTGACTGCTGACAGCATTGAAAACATTATAATGAAAATCGTGTATTTTTTTTACTCATTTCTTACGTTTGAAAGTGCACATACAAGCTGAGGAAAGCGCTTGCACCTGTGAAATATTCGTAATTTTGCGGTTTCCAACTAGTGGAATATAGATAAATTCTTGTTTGTAATAAAGCATTAGGTTTGTTGAGTAATTTTATACTTTTTAAGCGTTAGTAAGATTTATAAGCAGTTTCTCAGAACCATGACAGTAATGGAAACCTTTTTGTCGTTAATTTCTGTAATATAACTATCATTTTTTTTTTAGGTATTATGATAATTACTCAAGGTACAATGCACATACAATTTAATCTTAAAAGAACAATGTCTGAAACTGGTTTTTCATAGGATACGAATTAAAGGATTAAAGGATTTTATTAACGCGACCCCTCTCGGGGTATGAGAACACATTACAAAATGTACAAAATTACAATTTGACCTACAATAATAGTACAAGATGGCAGTAAAGAGAAGCAAAACAACTTCTCTGCACACACACACACACACACACACACACACACACACACACACACACATATATATATATATATATATATATATATATATATATATATATGTATATATATATTATATATATATATATATATATATATATATATATATATATATATATATATATATATATATATATATATATATGTATATATATCCGTATACTATCTGTCTGTCAGATTGCCTTACCTTTGTGTAAGACACGGGCTCTTGCCTTAGGCAGCCCGTATACCCATATATGTCATACATAATGGGGAGATAAGCCCATATGGACTAGATAAAACTATTATTATATAACTAAAACTGTTCCATTATTATTTTTACAAATTTTGCTAGATTGCACAACTCTCTTATTTTCTACTTTAACAACTGACTAAACTTTATACTATTTGGTCTAGTGTAATAATATCTTTTTATATACAATTCTCTGAGGCTACTAAGATAAGGAAACACACGTGTATAGTAGTACTCATCAGCCTATTCCTGGGTATTACACATTGGGCATGTTTTTGCCCCTTGGGAAGCCAAGTATCGCTTATCAGCCACAGGAAGCATATGGTTAATACATCTAAATCTACTGGGATACTTCTAACCATTATAATACACCAACTGGCCTACCTAGCCTCATAAGAATAATTCATTGAAGAAGTTGATTCTCCTTCTTGTCCAAGTAAAGAGATCAGTTGTTTTCCATTGTCCAGATGGCGAACAAGATGTGTAGTCTGTAGTGTGAAATCTTTAGCTGTGTTTGTCTGCACCAGTGTAAAACGAGTCATAGTTGAATTAATGTGAAGGCGACTGCAGTATATAAGTGACTTGTCCAGGTGTGTAGTGTGAAATGTCTGGCTGTGTTTGTCTGTACCAGTCTAAAACGAGTCATAGTTAAATTCATATGAAGGTGATTACAGTATAAAAGTGACTTGTTCAAATGTGTAGTGTGAAATCTTTGGCTGTGTTTGCCTACACAAGTCTAAAGCTATTCCTAGTTGAATTAATGTGAAGGTGACTACAGTATGTAAGTGACTTGTCCAGATGTGTAGTGTAAAATCTCTGGCTGTGTTTGCCTGTACAAGTCTAAAACGAGTCATAGTTGAATTAATGTGAAGGCGACTACAGTATATAAGTGACTTGTCCAGATGTGTAGTGTAAAATCTCTGGCTGTGTTTGTCTGTACAAGTCTAAAACAAGTCATAGTTGAATTAATGTGAAGGCGACTACAGTATATAAGTGACTTGTCCAGATGTGTAGTGTAAAATCTCTGGCTGTGTTTGTCTGTACAAGTCTAAAACGAGTCATAGTTGAATTAATGTGAAGGCGACTACAGTATATACAGTTAGTGACTTGTCCAGATGTGTAGTGTAAAATCTCTGGCTGTGTTTGTCAGTACCAGTCTAAAACTATTCCTAGTTGAATTAATGTGAAGGTGGGCATATAAGTGACTTGAAAGAACCGCTTTGTTTAGTGTCTGCCATTCGTCGTTGTGAAAACAATAATACTCGAATTTTGGATAACTAGATTAGCAGATGTTTTCACTGATCTGTAAAGCCCATATCACTTTTGCTAGTGCGAAAGAATGATGAATCATGCGATGGAGTTGGTGATTCAGGTGAGATTCAAGGTTTTAATTTCTTACAGCTTTGTTGGATTTTGAATTATGCAAATGTACAATATAGGAATTTTTTTTATTTTTTCATTTTTTGCCTCGTGCGTTAGGAGAGCCATCTATCGAAAATTTTAGAACTATCGTGAACTTACTGATTACATAGTAATGAAAAAAAAAAAAAAAAAACATTTATCCGTTTATACAAACCTTTATTAAGTATATTACGCCTAATTACCTCCGCCAACGAAGATGGAAGGAGGTTATGTTTTAACCCCTGTTTGTGTGTTTGTTTGCGAAGAGCTTCCTGACCACAATTTTAACCGCAGAGTAATGAAACTTGTAGGGATTAACTTTCATGTTAAAAGGTGGAAATAATTGCATTTTGCAATGTCAATTTCATAGGTCAAGGTCACGGTCAATCAAAATGTCCAATTCATGTAATCAGCTATAAGTTTGGACATCGTTGTCACACAGACTTCAAACTTGGTTCATATTTGAGCGTATGAAAATCCACGCCAATTAATGCATGTCAAGGTCAAGGTCGAGAAATAAGCTGTCGTGGCGGAGGTCTGCGGACTACTGAGTCCCCCTCTAGTTAAGTATATTAGGCCTAATTATCTGTTGTGATATCCACTGAGTCATCAGGAACCATTGCCTAGCCATCCCTGGTCCTACCTTTGGTGGAGAGGCAGCTTGGGTGCTGATCATAAGTATATATATATATATATATATATATATATATATATATATATATATATATATATATATATATATATATATATATATATATATATATATATATATATATAGTCCAATGCAGGACAAGGGCCTCATTATCCTCGTGAGCTAACGATGGAGGCTTTTGGGGGGAGCCTATAGGTCTACCTGCTAAGTCCTCAGCAGCCATTGCCTAGCCCTCCCTGGTCCTAGCTAGAGTGGAGAGCGTCTTGGGCGCTGATCATTTGAATATATATATATGATCAGTCCCCAGGGTATATATATATATATATATATATATATATATATATATATATATATATATATATATATATATATATATATATACGTTACTATGAGATCTAGACAGAATCAACATAAAAAGATATTATGATGTTTACAATGGAAGTTTAGAACTAATCTCTCTCTCTCTCTCTCTCTCTCTCTCTCTCTCTCTCTCTCTCTCTCTCTCTCTCTCTCTCTCTCATCTAAGAAACATATCAGGAGTGAGGGTAGATGTGTTTAAGAATAAGCTCAATAAATACCTAAGATGCATCCCAGACCATCCAAGACTGGAAGATGCAAAATACACCGGAAGATGCATTAGCAACTCTCTGGTGGATATACGAGGTGCCTCACACAGAGGGACCTGGGGGAACCCAAACATAGAATAAGGAAATACGGTAAGAAGTCTCTCTCTCTCTCTCTCTCTCTCTCTCTCTCTCTCTCTCTCTCTCTCTCTCTCTCTCTCTCTCTCTCTATATATATATATATATATATATATATATATATTATATATATATATATATATATATATATATATATATATATATATATATATATATATATATATATATATATATATATATATATATATATATATACACACATAAATATACAAGTCTATATGAAACTACATCATGATGAAAATAATCATTTGCCCCACGTGTAAGTTAGATAAAAGGAAAAACTTTATCTACATATTCAGATGAGATAGGATACACCTTGAGTCTATAAAGATGCAAAGAAAGAATGTTATTTTATTTATTACTGAATGAAAATTGAACCTCAGTAGCGAGATAATCAGTGTGGAACATGATGCAAGAATTCGTATGAAAATTCACTGCCTGATCAGCGAATTATTATTATTATTATTATTATTATTATTATTATTATTATTATTATTATTATTATTATTATTATTATTAGCTAAGCTAAAACCCTAGTTGGAAACGCAGGATGCTATAAACCCCATAAGGGCTCTACCAAGGAAAGTAGCCCAGTAAAGAAAGGAAATAAGGAAACAGATAGAATACTGTCCCTGAGTGTATTCTCAAGGCAAGAGAACTCTAACCCATGACAGTGGAGGACCATGGTATTAACCAAGACTGGAGAAGAATGGTTTGATTTTGGAGTGTCCTCCTGGAAGAAATGCTTACCATAGCTAAAGAGTCTCTTCTACCCTCACCAAGAGGAAACTACCCACTGAACAGTAGTTAAACCCCTAGAGCAAAGAAGAATTGGTTGGCAATCTTAGTGTTGTCAGGTGTATGAGGACAGAGGAAAATATGTAAAGAATAGCCCAGACTTTTCGGTGCGTGTGTAGACAAAGGGAAATGGACCGTAATCAGAGAAAATGATCCAATGTAGTAGTGTCTAGTCAGTTTAAAGGATCAAGTAACTCCCTAACGGTAGTATCTCAACGGGTGGCTGGTGCCCCTGCCAACAGCAATCTCTGTAATAATGATATAGGTTTTATAAATAAAAATGTTGATATTAGTAGTATGTGATCATAGAACAGTAATAGGATAATAATATAATGTAATTGATATGACTCTTAACTGAAACAGAACGGAGTAGCAGCTATACATAACCGAACAAATGATATATATTCAGCAACAACTAATCGTTCATAAGGAAATGACAATAAGCTTAATATTGCATCATCATTCATTTCGTATTTATACGTTTTGATGAAAACAATGACCAGGTTCCTAGTTTCTCTCTCAACAACGCTGTGATTATGGGCACACTACTAGAAGCGCTGCATTCTGCAGAAAATTCAATTATCATTAGTTACCTCCTACACAAACACCATAGCTAACATACTTTTACTTGTAATTTCAAGGGCCTGTCTAATATGCATGGCAATACCTTTAACTTCCTAACTTTAATTTCATATTTTTGTCATAACTCTTCTTCTATATAAGCCCCACATTTTATGTTTTGCCAGAGTGGACTTGTGAATTCAAAGATTTCATTTATATTTTCGTACATATTTGTAAATTTTTTAACTATTATTTTTTATGAAATATCATTATTTTGTTCACAAAATATCAATATGTTCAAAATAATAATTTTTTAATGTAGCTTTGATAGAAATAACAATAGTGTCTTCATATAAATTATTCGCTTTACCATTTTATGGAGAGTTATTTTAGAATAATGATATCACATTTTTGACAGTTTATCAAGATCAAATCATGTACTATTGTGCATTTATTTATTGATGTATATTAACACTATATCAAACATTTCGTGACCAGAATAAAGAGTTTCTTTGAATATGTTTATTGTATGGTTCAAGTCATAAAAGAAAAAAAAACAATTGCAGTAGACGAAATAAATTTTCCAATAGTGGAAATTTCCTAGTAAAAAAGGACAACACTTTAGGTTTTTAATAGCAGATATGAGGAGAAAAAATAACTTATTTATATTTAAATATATTCTAGTTAGACCCCCATATGTAATTTTCTCTTTAATTTAAATAACATTACCAGAATGAATATTTTAGCAGGCCTTTCAAATCTTCATTTTCATTGAATTCAATCAAAAAATTCTTCCATAAAACAAAACATAAATTACAAATTTAGTCGCACTAAAGTATTTTTAGTATTTTGATATTTATATTATTTTATTTTAGAAAATTAACAAAAGTTTTTCATTAGAATGATGAGTTTCGATAGTTCCAAATAATTACTGATAGATGGCCTCACAATGCACTTTTCCGTAAAAATAAATATTTTTAAATGTTGCATTTTCTCGTAATAGGGCATTTTAGGCACATTCTATCTTATCATAAGTGCCTTTAGTGTATAAAGTTATATTTCTGTGAAGGAAATAATGTATTTTATAGTTTAAATAAAGAGGAAATTATATATTTTCTATATTTTTTACTCTAACTACGTTTTCTTTCATGATTATAACTTTCCATTTTCTTTAACATCTGTCACATGTCATGCGTCATTGTTTACCCTCTTCCAACAAAGCTAAGCTTATTCCTTAGTGTCAATACAATAACCCGTGGAAAGAACAATTTTTGTTTTATTCTCTAATGTTTAGAAATTTCTATCATTATGAGTGAATGTTTTCACATTCTGGTGACCACCTGTGGTAAGAGCAATTTTGTTTTTGTGTAAAGTTTAAAAATTACTATCTTTTGGCCTAAGTGGTTTTGACTTTTTTGTGTCCTAGGTTAGACCTTATTTTGGTAAAAGGTGCTATAATAATACCCTTATTTATTCGGTAAATATATGTTTTATCTTTCATGTTTGATAAAACGATCTGAGGTTCCTTATTTAGGTAAAAGGTTCTATAATAATACACCTTATTTATTCGGTAAACATATGTTTTACCTTTCATGTTTGATAAAACTATCTGAGGTGTGGATGGTTCACGGGTAATTATAATTCTTGAATACAAGTACAGTGTTTGATAATGACTAGGGTAATTATATGTTGCTTTAATTTCTAGCCAAGTACGTGAATCATGTATTGTATTTTTCTAACCTGTTGAATAAATGTAGAGTGTTTAATAACTTTGGTAATTATACGATCTTTAAATTTCACTCTAAATACATGATCTGTACATTTTCCAGTAAAATTATAGATCCGGTCAGAACATAATTCTCTAATAAAAGACAATGGTTTTCCTGTAGCAAATAGCGTGTTCCGTCCGAATTTGACATTCATTTTAGGGGCTAATCAACTGTTCTTCCGTGACCTGGTCCCCCCCCCCCCTTGTGAAACAACCAGGTTGGGAGCCTGGTGTTTAACTCTGTGAAAAGAGGAAAAAAAAAATTACTCGACTGAATTTGTGGCGAAATTTCACCGGTTTATACAAAATAGCCCGATGTACTGGGCAGATCACAATGTCTGAGGGACAAACTTCACAAAACCCTCGGGGAAGTAAATAGAATATGGTTATATTTTAACAAGTTTTATTATAAAAATAATAATCTAATACGAAAGAAACATGAAAAATTAACCTTGACTTGACATACGAGAACATGTGTGACCGAAAAAAAACTATGTCCACTTCGGACTTAAGATATCAACAAAATTAATTGTACATTTATAAAGTTATCTTGATAAACCCCTTATCGAGACCCTTAGACGTGCTTTACACAATAACACTGATCCCCTGGCACAAGGATCGACAAAATATTAACAGATGCACACTTTACAATAACTCTATCAAGACCTACACGGAAACCGTCCTGGGTACACTAGGGGTGGGGAGAGAGAACAATTAGATTGGACTTACTGTGATTGGGGACGTCGGACCAAAGAGACAGAGCAAGGCTTGCAACCTCCGACGTCACTTTTTTGGCGCGATTTGTCCTGAACCTAAATTTCTAGATTGGATTTTTTTATCATGTTACAATAGAATGACGTTATTTTTCTTAATCTTAAATTACTAGTAATTGATTTTTTGGGCTCAAGCCATGGCGTCCTTATGGAAGGTTCCTTTTTGGTAGCTTCCTTGGGTATATAACTACTAAGATATTCCCAGAGAATTTAACCACAGGTTATCACAGAATTCTAACTTCTGGAGCGAGTATCCTAAAGGTTTCCCTTTTAAGACATCGTATATCAACAGGGGACGCATGTATTAACGCGCCACATAGCTATCTACACCCCAAACAGAGTTAACACTTCGGTGTGTAGGGGCGGAGAATAGCTGGGAGCCGTTCCACAGCTAATCTCATTCGTGGCTACTTTTGGTACTCGAGACTTAAACAAACGGGCGCCATTGCTAAATGACGTCACGTCCGTCCTCATCCTTCTGCTAGTAGCTCGCCTATCTTAGACGGATTTTCCCTACGCTCTTTTTATCAACCTGCATCTTTGTCATGTCGCTACCTTCGGCCTCGCCTTCTTCTGGAAAGTTGAGTACAAGGTTCCAGTATTGTTTAATTAAGCTGTGACTGTAAAGTAAATTTTACTTTTCGAGATAATTGATGTTTTGTGGCAGAGCTGTGCCTCGACCGGACCCGCCATTTTATGGCGTCGCTGTTGTTCTGCATGCCTTATTTAGTTAGCCTCAACAGCGTTTTCCGGCCTCATTAACTAATCGATACTATTAGTTTATTTAGTCTTCATAGCTAGGAACTTTTATATCGTGTTTTGACGCTTTATTATCGGTCATCGACTGACCCCATACCAGTTGGCTACTATAGCCCCCAGGCCAGAGCGCCTATATCAGTGTTCATGCATGATATTTTTCAGTGATCCCAGGCTTACTTATGAAGATAGTGGCATTATTTTACAATACTATTGACTGTGATGCAAGTGTTTTCGCCTTCAGGGACCATATAAGGGACAGGTTAGATAGTGTGTCTTTCTAACCTAACCTACAAGTAGGACCCTTTTTTGGGCTCAAGCCATGGCGTCCTGATGGAAGGTTCCTTTTTGGTAGCTTCCTTGGGTATAAGACTACTAAGATATTCCCAGAGAATTTAACCACAGGTTATCACAGAATTCTAACTTCTGGAGCGAGTATCTCAAAGGTTTCCCCTTAAGACATCGTAATACAACAGGGGACGCGCATGTCTGAACGCGCCACATAGCTATCTTCACCCCGAACAGAGTTAATGCTTCGGTGTGTAAGGACTGAGAATAGCTGGGAGCCGTTCCACAGCTAATCTCACTCGTGGCTACTACTGATACTCGAGACGTAAACAAACGGACGCCATTGCTCTAATGACGTCACGCCCGTCTTCATCCTTTGTTTAGTAGCTGCCCTACTTAGACGGATTTTCCCTGTGTTAACTTTATCGTTTTGCATCTTCGCTATGTCGTTACCTTCAGCCTCGCGTTCTTCTGGAAAGTTGAGTACAAGGTTCCAGTATTGTTTAATTAAGCTCTGGCCATAAAGTAAATATTACTTTTCGAGATAATTGCTGTTTTGTGGCAGAGCTGTGCCTCTACCGGACCCGCCATTTTATGGCGTCGTTGTTGTTATGCATGTCTTATTTAGTTAGCCACAACAACGTTTCCGGCATTATATACTAATCGAATACATTAGTTTATTTAGTCTTCATAGCTAGGAACTTTTATATCGTGTTTAGACGCTTTTTATCGGTCATCGATTGATCTCATACCAGTCGGCTACTATAGCCCCCAGGCCAGGAGCCTACATACAAGTGTTCATGCATGATTTATTAGTGATCCTAGACTAAGTTATGAAGATAGTGGCATTATTTTACAATACTTTTGACAGTGATGCAAATGTTTTTCGCCTTCAGGGACCATATAGGGGATAGGCTAGTCAGTGACTCTTTCTAGCCTAACCTAATGTTAGGACCCCTATATGCTTCCTTCATCCCCTGCCTTGGCATTCCCTCTATTTAGCCTTGATTCCTTTTCTGAGTAAAGGGATTAATTGTCTAATAGAGTATATATCGCCTCTCTGTCCTCCCTAAAGGAATGAATCCCCTTTAGGGTTGCGTCCGAGAGTGAGGTTAGGCTAGCCTACCTCTATGGCTAGGATAGTCTATGACTTTCCTGCGATAGCGATATGTCTTCTTCCTTTCCTAGTTCAGGACTCTTAGCCCTGTTCTAGGTTAGGTTAGGAAGGTTTCTCTGTTCCATGCTGAAACTGTACTCTTGCACCGTTTTAGCTGATCTGCCTGATCTTAGGTTAGGGAGTGTCCTCCCTTTCCTTAGTGGCCGCTCTGGTACAGAAACCCTTCCTGGGAAGACTTCTCTCTTCTCCCTCCCCACCTATCTCTTGTATAGCCTAGTCTATGCTTAGGTTAGTTTATACCCATCTGTCCCCTGTCCTACAACTCCTCCTTAGGGTGGAATAGTAGGGCTACCCGAGCTTCCTTGTGCAGTCCGCTCTGGTACACATACCTTCATAGTGTCCTATAAGGTTAGTTACTAGTATAGTTCTGCATATGGGAGTCTCCCCCCCCCTTGGGTGTTCCCTAGCCCTCCCTTGGGCTACCTTGCTCCCGGTCCCTAGTGACCCCTGCTCATGGATGTTAGAGCCTGCCTCTACCATGGGTACACCCCCTCAGGGAAGGGGAGGGATGTTTGGAATCCTGATGGTACTTCCTACATCCCTTCCCCCCTCCCCCCTGTCTCTCTCCCTATCCGGGTGCCGGTCTCTTGCCGCCTCTACTGTCGGCAATACCTGCCTCCTACTTGGTGACTCTCCCTAACCTTGCCGCCAGCCCCCCGTGTACCGAGGGACTGCCGGCTGCCGCCGGCTACTACCGGCGGCTCTCCTCCTCCTAGCTTGTCGTCCGCTTGCCGGTCGGCCGCCGGAGTGCCGGCATATACTGCCGGCAACCCGGTACAGCCTTAACCATCCTTATCCCAGTCACCAATCTGGCATCCTCCGACTGCCGGAGCCGCCGCTCCCTGCCGGCGTGCCGCCGTTGTGCCGGCGGCCGCCATCCTGGTATTTGACTGACTTTGAACATTGTCTGTCCTAATGCCAGAATCTATGCTGGAGCGAGCTCCGGCATGCCGGCGGCTTGCCGGATGCCCCGGAGGCGTCAAGAATACTTGCACCCCCTTCCTGTAGCTATCATAAGACTATGATAGCCCTATATCGCAAACAGATAAGCTGCTTCCGCTATTAAGATCAGTACCTAGTACTGCTCTATTAGTGATCATGCTGTCTCTTTGCATTCTTCTAATTCCAGCATGCTGTGTGCATTTTAGCACGGCTGGTTGCCAGAAGCAGTTACCTTTTAAATGAGGCCTTCTGGCCCTTAACTGGGAACCGAATGAATTCGGTCCCAATCTTGTCCTTGGTTTTTTTCCATGGAATTCCAAAATACTTGGAATTCTAGGGAATTATATCCAGTGCCCTCGGTCACTCGGATTATCCAGGGACCAAGCTTATGGTAACCAGCCGGGCGAGATGCATGGAGCATGTTCTCCTTTACTATTTTCATTCTCTATGCATCACACCTTCATTAAGTTAATATTAATAATTAATATTAACTTAGTTTAAGAGCCATTCTTATGACTCCCCCATACTCATTTTCTCTTTCTTCCACAGGAGGAGCAGATGAAGTGTGATTTCGCCTTCTGCGCTGTGAAACGCCCGCAGTTTTACGGGCATACGGCTTGCAGGACTCACGCCCCTTGTGCAGACAAGAAAGGGGATTTGAAGATTTGGAATCCACTGGATTGTACGGTCTGTCAGGCTCACCTAGTTGAGGCCTTCCATAATCCTCCTTCAGCGGAGGTTAGAGACATTTCTCGTGAAAAGCTGCGCAAGTGGGTGCGTGGCTTCCAGAAAAATGCTACCGGACCGTACCTGGCCACCGAAGAACTGAGGTCACTATTGTTCCCTAAGGCCTCCCCTGACTCAGTGGTACCCAAAGACGTGATCCCCACTGTCCAAATTACGGTGGAACCTGATGTAGTCATGGCTCAGTCCATGCACGAGTGTCGTTTGGATTCCGAAGATGACGAACAGATTTCGGATGTCTCGGAAGACACGGAGAAAACGCTTATGGCTCAAGGAGCCGAAGATGACGAAGACAAGGTGGAATACATCGAGTCGGAGCAAGAGGCTGCTCCCTCGTCCATCCCCCCTCCTACTCCTACACCGACGGAAATGTCTATTCCGTCTACCTCCTCAACTCCGGATCCTTCTTCTTCCACTCAAGAACTGATCCGGCTGATTAGAGCCGTCATGGACGACAGGCTGAAGGAGAACCAGGAGTCCATCAGGTCGATGATAGGATCCAGAGAGCCGAAGAAGATTTCGGTCAAGGATCTCCCCGCTTGCTCTCATGCTAACCCGTGGAGGTATGCAGAGCATATGGTTATTGCGACCGGCAGGATCTTTGTCAGTGATAAGATCGGCACGGTCCCTTTGGAAGATGTGGAGTTCTTCCCAAGCTTTGAGGCCTACCCGGACTGTTACGTCCGGCTTCGTTCCGAACCTGCCTCGAAGGAAGAGACCGAACCTAAGGAAGAGATAGTGTTCGATCTCGCAAAGGCCCAGGCTATGCTAGCCTCCGCATTCAAGAGTAGAGGCTTTACCTGCTCTAAGCTTCCGGCATTGAGCAAGAAGCACCCTACTTACGTTGCACCTGATACTGCGGTTCTTCCATTCTTGGAAAAGGCCTTAGCTGCATGCCTTAAAGCGGCGGAAGGGAAACCCTGCCCTGCACTGGAGGAGTGCAGACCCTTCTCCATCGTGACCCCCCCTGACGCTCGACACTGGAAAGATGTTCAACATACTTTCGTCGTGGGAAGGCTCGATCCTGACGTCGCCGGACGTCAGTTTAATGAAGACCTCCCTAAGCTCAACGATCACCTCCTTCGCCGGGAACAAGACACGAAGGAGAGGCTTGCGGCATCTCTTTCTCATCAAGTCCAACTGGAAGTTATGGCCTGTGACACTAGAGTACCAGATCACTACATGGTACTCTCCAAATCCCACTTACTGACGGTAATGAAGGACTTGTATCACTTCATAAAGGCTCGAAGAGCCTGTCGTGAATTCGTGTTTGCCGGTGCCACCGTGAAACACGAACCCCGGAGGCTGATTTCCTCCAACATCTGGGGAAAGCACCTGTTTCCTTCTGACCTTGTGAAGGAAATCACTGACAGAGCCGCCACGGAGAATAGGAACCTTCTCCACAAGTGGGGCATGTCCAGGAAAAGGAAACCCTCTCAGGACGACGGACCTCAGCCTAAGAGGAAACCCCAAAAGTCAAAACCCCAGCAACGTCAGCAAAGACGTCAGTTTCCGGGACCCGCTACCTCCCAAGTGGTTGCCCAACCACAACAGACCTTTCAATTGGTCCCCCAACCGGTGTTGTCACAGTCACCGGTCTTCACCCCTGCCTTTGAGCAACCATCAACTACCTTTCATGCCAAAGGTAGAGGCTCATTCAGGGGTGCAAGCAAAGACGCATCTCGCTGTCCCTCCAGAGGTAGAGGAGGAAAGGGAGCTAGCGGCCGAGGCAGCAAGTCCTCGGGACACCAGAAGCAATGAAGTGCTTCCGGTGGGAGGAAGACTCCGCCAATTCCAGGATCGTTGGACCTTCGATCCCTGGGCACACAGCATCGTCAAGAAGGGTCTAGGCTGGAGTTGGACTCAACCACCCCCAATCTTCCAGCAATTCTTCCAACAATCAACCCCCCTTCTGGAAGAATATGTTCTAGACCTCTTGAACAAGAAGGTGATAAGGAAGGTAAAGTCCACCAGGTTCCAAGGGAGACTGTTTTGTGTTCCCAAGAAGGACTCAGACAAACTCAGAGTCATTCTGGACTTATCCCCCCTCAACAAGTTCATAGAGAACAACAAATTCAAGATGCTGACGTTTCAACAAATAAGGACCCTTCTACCTCAAGGTTCCTACACGGTCTCTATAGACCTGGCGGATGCCTACTGGCACATTCCAATGAACCATCACGCTTCCTCCTACCTAGGATTTCGACTCCAAAGGAAAAGCTACGCCTTCCGGGCCATGCCCTTCGGCCTCAATGTGGCCCCTCGGATCTTCACAAAACTGGCGGATGCCATAGTACAACAGCTCCGCCTAAGAAACGTCCAGGTGATGGCCTACCTCGACGACTGGCTAGTCTGGGCTCCATCGCCCGAAGAGTGTGCAAAGTCTTGCAACGAAGTTACCCAGTACCTAGAACACCTGGGATTCAAGATCAACGAGAAAAAATCTCGCCTCTCTCCAGCTCAGAAGTTTCAGTGGTTGGGAATCCACTGGAATCTTCAGTCACATCGCCTTTCCATCCCCCAGAAGAAAAGGAAGGAAATAGCAGGGTCTGTCAAGCGACTACTGAAATCCAAACGCATTTCAAGACGACAGCAGGAACGAGTTCTAGGCTCTCTACAATTCGCCTCGGTGACAAACCCAGTGCTTCGTGCACAGCTAAAGGATGCCGCGGGAGTCTGGAGACGCTCGGCATCCATCGCTCGAAGAGACCTCAAGAGACGGCTTCCAAACAGACTGCGACGCCTCCTAAAGCCGTGGTCGGAAGAAAAGGCCCTGAAAAGGTCCATTCCTCTCCAACACCCTCCTCCATCACTCAACATCCACACGGATGCCTCACTGGAAGGTTGGGGAGGTCACTCCCACCAGAAACAGGTTCAAGGTACCTGGTCTCCACTATTCAAGACGTTCCACATAAACATCTTGGAGGCCATGGCGGTCCTTCTAACTCTGAAGAAGTTATCCCCGCCGCCCTCGATCCACATCCGTCTAACCCTAGACAACTCGGTGGTAGTTCGTTGTCTCAATCGCCAAGGCTCAAGATCGCCCCAGATAAATCAGGTGCTTCTCCCAATCTTCCGTCTGGCGGAGAAGAAGAAGTGGCACCTGTCTGCAGTTCACCTACAAGGATTCCGCAATGTGACAGCGGATGCTCTATCTCGGACAAACCCGATAGTCGGAATGGTCTCTAGACGCAAGATCGTTCTCCTTCATCTCTCACCAAGTCCCAGAACTTCAGATAGATCTCTTTGCAACGAGCGACAACAATCAACTTCCTCTGTACGTAGCCCCGTACGAGGACCCCAAAGCAGAAGCAGTGGACGCCATGTCACTGGACTGGAACAGATGGTCCAAGATCTACCTGTTCCCTCCCACCAACCTTCTGTTGAAAGTCCTCTCCAAACTGAGAACCTTCAAAGGGACAGCGGCCCTAGTGGCTCCCAAGTGGCCCCGGAGCAACTGGTACCCCCCTGGTCCTGGAGCTGCAGCCCAAGCTGATCCCTCTCCCGGGCCCAGTTCTCTCTCAACAAGTACAGAAGTCGACTGTCTTCGCTTCATCATCGAAAATCAAGGACCTTCATCTCATGATTTTCTCTCCCTTGCCGCAAAGAAGAGGTTTGGGATCTCGAAGAAAAGTCTAGACTTCCTAGAAGAATACAAGACCGAATCCACGAGACGGCAATATGAATCATCCTGGAGGAAATGGGTCTCCTTTGTCAAGGCAAAAAATCCTAAAGAAATCACAATTGATTTCTGTATGTCCTTCTTTATTCACCTTCATGGACAAGGATTAGCAGCCAATACGATTTCAACCTGCAAATCGGCCTTGGCTAGACCAATTCTATATGCTTTCCAAATTGATCTGTCCAACGACATCTTCAACAAACTACCAAAAGCATGTGCTCGCCTACGTCCAGCACCCCCACCGAAACCGATCTCCTGGTCACTAGACAAGGTACTCCATTTCGCCTCCAACTTGGACAATGATTCATGCCCCCTCAAGGATCTGACTCAGAAAGTTATATTTTTATTTGCTCTTGCTTCGGGAGCTCGAGTCAGCGAAATAGTGGCATTATCAAGAGAAGAAGGACACATCCTGTTTACCGATTCAGGAGAAGTGACCCTCTCCCCTGATCCGACGTTTCTCGCTAAAAATGAATTACCCACCAAAAGATGGGGCCCTTGGAGAATATGCCCCCTGAAGGAGGATGTCTCTCTATGTCCAGTAGAGAGCCTCAAGGTCTATCTTCGCAGAACTTCGAACTTTGGTGGAGGCCAACTCTTCAAAGGAGAAACATCGGGCAGCGACCTGTCACTGAAACAATTAAGAGCGAAAATCACCTACTTCATTCGCAGAGCGGATCTGAACAGTACACCCGCTGGTCACGATCCTAGAAAAGTTGCATCTTCTCTGAATTTCTTTCAGAGCATGGACTTTGAAAGCCTTAAAAACTTCACGGGCTGGAAGTCCTCGCGAGTTTTCTTTAAACATTATGCGAAACAAGTGCACGAAGTCAAACATTTTGTGGTA
This sequence comes from Palaemon carinicauda, assembly GCF_036898095.1. Lineage (NCBI taxonomy): Eukaryota > Metazoa > Arthropoda > Malacostraca > Decapoda > Palaemonidae > Palaemon > Palaemon carinicauda. The sequence goes on along the minus strand of NC_090748.1, from coordinate 84,248,006 downwards.
GCCGCAGGTAGTGTTATGAAACCTGCACCTAACTCTGCGTAGAACAGTGAGTTACTTGGGACTCTAACTCTTCGGGTGCCTATGTTGACCCTCGAGCGATTCATAGTGATGTCAAAAAACACTTAGTGCTTTTATAACTGTTCTTATCCCAGGTGAAATGTCATAGTGTCACACAAGTGCCGCATGCCTTGAGCATGATGTGTTTTATTTAAAGACTTGCGTTCCTCGAGAACGAGTACCTACTAATATCCTGAAATTCCTTTTCAGATTCAAGAGCAAGCCTTTATTTCTATGTACATTATTATTACTGTAAATGAACTTTACTTTTGCTGTAAATTATTTAATTTCTGCATTGTGAAATAAAATTTCTATTTTATTACTTGTGCGTCTCTATCAGCTCCTACTTACTATGAAATACATACTTGACATAGTTTTATTTATTCCTCCTTTCTTATGGTTATGAAGAATTTAAGATGTTTAATCCTAAATTATATTCACCCTGACTAAGTAAGGTTCCTACACGAATACTTACTTCTGATAACCAAGAGATGAACTCTATACACAGTGCCCAACCACCACTGGTCTAATTTCAGAATGTTCCTATACAAATACCAAACATTCCGCTTCATCTCTAAGTTCTTCAAGTTCTTCTCTCAGGATGAATAGCCCTTCAATACCACTTTGACGTCGGCATAGCCCATGGGAACTTCACTGCCAAGGGGGGCAGGATACTTCGTCCCTATGGTTCTTTATCTAAGATTACTTTGCCGTTTTGTCAATGCCTAGGCACTTAATACTGGGGGAAAATCTACCACGATACATTGATTCTCTGGTACTCTTCCATCAGGACGCCATGGCTTGAGCCCAAAAAACGGATTTTGAGCGAAGCGAAAAATCTATTTTTGGGTGAGATAGCCATGGCGTCCTGATGGACCCTCCCTACTACTTCGTCCAGTTTTGTTCCCACCCTGTGCTACTGTATCATGGTGATGGGCAGCAACTGGCTTCAGGATGAAGACGGGCGTGACGTCATTAGAGCAATGGCGTCCGTTTGTTTACGTCTCGAGTATCAGTAGTAGCCACGAGTGAGATTAGCTGTGGAACGGCTCCCAGCTATTCTCAGTCCTTACACACCGAAGCATTAACTCTGTTCGGGGTGAAGATAGCTATGTGGCGCGTTCAGACATGCTCGTCCCCTGTTGTATTACGATGTCTTAAGGGGAAACCTTTGAGATACTCGCTCCAGAAGTTAGAATTCTGTGATAACCTGTGGTTAAATTCTCTGGGAATATCTTAGTAGTCTTATACCCAAGGAAGCTACCAAAAAGGAACCTTCCATCAGGACGCCATGGCTATCTCACCCAAAAATAGATTTTTCGCTTCGCTCAAAATCCGTTATATGCTTCCTTCATCCCCTGCCTTAGGGCATCCCCTCTGTGTAGCCTTGCTCCCCCTACCACGTAAGGGGATCAAGCTCATATCAGAGTATTATATCGCCTCTCTGTCCTCCCTAAGGGAATGATCCCCCCTTAGGGTTGCGTCTGAGAATGATGAACGGCTAGTCCTTCCTCTATTGCTGGGGCTAGGTCTCCGACCTTTCCTGCAATAGCGATACGTCTTCCATCCTTCCTAGTTCAGGATGTAACATCCCTGCTCTAGGTTAGGTTTTGGAGGGGTTAGTTCTGTTCCTTGCTGAAACGATACCCATGCACCGTTTTCAGACAAGCTGCCTTACCTTAGGCTAGGGAGTGTCCTCCCTTCCTTAGTGGCCGCTCTGGTACAGAACCCCCTCCATGGAAGACCCTTCTCTTCTCCCTTCCCCACCTATCTCTTGTATGGCCTAGCCTATACTTAGGTTAGTCTATACTCATCTGTCCCCTGTCCTACAACTCCTCCTTAGGGTGGAGTGATAGCGCTACCTTGAGCTCCTGTGTGCAGTCCGCTCTGGTACATATACCCTTCATAGTGTCCTATGGGGTTAGCCACTGGATGCGTTCTGTCTGCAGGGGTTTCCCCCCCCCCCGCTCTTGGGTGTCCCCTAGCCTCCCTTGGGCTACCTTAGCTCCCGGTCCTCTGCGGCCCCTGCTTCTGGTGATAGGGTCAGCCTCTATCATGGGTACACCCACTCAGGTGGGATGCCTGGGGGTCCGTGGCCGGACCCCTAAATCCCTCCTTCTGTCTCTTTCACTATCCGGGTGCCGGTCCCTTGCCGCCTCCACTGTCGGTGATACCCACCTCCTACCTTGGTGACTTATCCCTTACCCTCTGGGCCGCCAGTCCTCCGTGTGCCGGGGGACTGCCGCCTGCCGCCGGCTGCCGGCTTCCAGCCGATGGCTCTCCCTCCTTCCTCATAGCTTGGTCGTCCGTCCACCGGCCGGCCCCCGGAGTGCCGGCATTCGCCGCCGGCAGTCCGGTTCTGCTATAACCATCCTTGTTCCTGTCACCAAGCCGGCAACCTCCGGCTGCCGGAGCCGCCGCTCTCTCCGCCGGCGGCCGCCACCCTGGTATTACTCTTGACTTCTATATTGTCTTCCCTAATGCCAGAAACTCTGCTGGAGCGGCCTCCGGCGTGCCGGCGGTCTGCCGGAGCCTTCCGGAGGCGTCAAGGCAACTTGCACACCTTCTACTAGCTATCATCTGATATTGATAGCCCTACACTGCAACCAGATGACTTGTTTGCGTAAATGGATCGGTATTTTATTACCGTTCTATTGGTAACCATGCTGTCTTCTTGCATATCACAGATTTCCAGCATGCTGTGTGTATCTTAGCACAGCTGGTTGCCGGAAACCGTTACCCTATGGGATCTTTTAGTCCCCTATTCTGGAACTGAGTGGTCTCAGTCCCAACCTTATATCCTTGACAATTCCCAATAGAATTCTCTCTGCCCTACGGGCATTCTATATTGAATTCTATCCTGTGCCTTCGGTCACTTCGGATTGTCCACGGATGAAGGTTACGGTAACCAGCCGGGCGGGATACACGGAGTATGTACCTATCCTATCTCAGCCCTTCCTCTGTGCATCACACCTACTGTCAAGTTAAAATTAATGATTAATATTAACTTTAGTTTAAGAGTCATTCTTATGACCCCCCCCATACTCATATTCTCTTTCATTTACAGGAGGAGCAGATGAAGTGTGATCACGACTTCTGTGCCGTGAAACGCCCGCACTTCTACGGGCATACGGCGTGTAGGACCCACGCCCCTTGTGCCAACAAGAAAGGGGATCTGAAGTTCTGGGACCCGCAGAACTGTATGGTCTGCCAGGATCGCCTAGTCGATGCCTTTCATAACCCTCCCTCAGCGGAGGTCAGGGACGCTTCTCAGGATAAGCTACGCAAGTGGGTGCGTGGCTTCCAAAAGAACGCCACTGGACCATACCTGGCCACTGAAGAAATGAGGGCCCTTCTGTTCCCAAAGGCCTCCCCTGATTCTGTGGTACCCAAAGAACTGATCCCCACTGTCCAGATCACGGTGGAACCAGACGTAGTCATGGCCCAGTCCATGCACGAGTGCCACCTGGATTCCGAGAACGACGAACATATGTCGGATATTTCGGAGGGCACGGAGAAGACCCTTATGGCCCAAGGCGCGGAAGATGAAGAGGACCAGGTGGAATACACCGAGTCGGAGTAGGAGGTCGCTCCGCCTTCCATCACCGCCCCTACTCCTACACCGACGGAAGTGTCTCTCCCGTCTACCTCCGCTACCCTGGAACCCATCCCATTCGCCCAAGAGATGTTCCGGATGATTAAAGCCATTATGGACGACAGGCTTAAAGAAACTCACGAGTTCATCAGGTCCATGAAAGGGGCCAAAGAACCAAAGAAGATCTTGGTTAAGGATCTCCCTGCATGCTTACATGCCAACCCTTGGAGGTATGCCGAGCATATGGTTATCGCGACCGGCAGGATCTTTATCAGCGATAAGATCGGCACGGTCCCCCTGGAAGATGTGGAGTTCTTCCCGAACTTTGAGGCTTACCCAGACTGTTACGTCCGGCTTCGTTCTGAACCTGCCTCTAAAGAAGAGACCGAACCCAAGGAGGAGATAGTGTTCGATCTCTCGAAGGCCCAGGCTATGCTAGCCACCGCATTTAAAAGTAGGGGTTTTACCTGCTCTAAGCTTCCGGCCCTGAGCAAGAAGCACCCTACTTACGTCGCACCCGACGATGCAGTCCTTCCCTTCATGGAAAAGGCCTTCGCTGCGTGCCACAAGGCTGTGGAAGAAGGAAAACCCTGCCCTGCACTGGAGGAGTGCAGACCCTTCTCCATAGTAACTCCCCCCGACGCTCGACACTGGAAGGATATCCAGCATACATTCGTGGTGGGAAAGCTAGATCCTGACGTAGCCGGACGTCAGTTTAACGAAGACCTCCCGAAACTCAACGACCACCTCCTTCGTCGGGAACAAGATACGAAGGAAAGGCTTGCAGCATCCATGTCCCACCAGGTACAACTTGATGTCATGGCTGGTGACACCAGAGTCCCAGACCACTACATGGTACTCGCCAAATCCCACATGGCAACTCTGGTGAAGGACTTGTACCACTTCATGAAGGCTTGGAGAGCCTGTCGAGAATTCGTGTACTCAGGTGCCACTGTGAAACACGAACCTCGGAGGCTGATTTCCTCCAACATCTGGGGTAAGCACCTCTTTCCCTCTGACCTTGTGAAAGAGATCACCGACAAGGCCGCCACGGAGAACAGGAACCTTCTCCACAAGTGGGGCATGTCGAAGAAGAGGAAATCCTCCCAGGACGACGGCCCTCAACCTAAGAGGAAATCCTCCAAGCAGAAACCCCAGCAACGTCAACAGAGACGGCAGTTTCCGGGACCCGCTACTCCCCAAGTGGCAGCTCAGCCACAGCAGACCTTTCAGCTGGTCACCCAACCGGTCTTGTCACAGTCGCCGGTTTTCACCCCTGCTTTCGAGCAACAGACGACTACCTTTCGTCCCAAAGGTAGAGGCTCAAACAGAGGTGCAGGCAGAGAAGCATCTCGCCGTCCCTCCAGAGGCAGAGGAGGAAGGGGAGCTAGCGTCCGAGGCAGTAAACCCTCGGGACACCAGAAGCAATGAATTGCTTCCGGTGGGAGGAAGACTCCGCCAATTCCAGGATCGTTGGACCTTCGATCCCTGGGCATACAGCATCGTCAAGAAGGGTCTAGGCTGGAGTTGGATTCAACCACCCCCAACCTTCCAGCAATTCTTCCAACAATCAACCCCCCTTCTGGAAGAATATGTCCTAGATCTCTTGAACAAGAAGGTGATAAGGAGGGTAAAGTCCACCAGGTTCCAAGGAAGACTGTTTTGCGTCCCCAAGAAAGACTCCGACAAACTCAGAGTCATTCTGGACTTATCCCCCCTCAACAAGTTCATAGCGAACGACAAGTTCAAGATGCTAACTCTTCAACAGATAAGGACTCTTCTGCCTCGAGGTTCTTACACGGTCTCCATAGACCTGGCGGAGGCCTACTGGCACGTTCCAATGAACCATCACGCTTCCTCCTACCTAGGATTTCGACTCCAAAGGAAAAGCTACGCCTTCAGGGCCATGCCCTTCGGCCTCAATGTGGCCCCTCGGATCTTCACAAAGCTGGCAGACGCCATAGTACAACAGCTCCGCCTCCGAGACGTCCAGGTGATGGCCTACCTCGATGATTGGCTAGTCTGGGCTCCATCGCCCGAGGATTGTTTAAAATCCTGCAGCAAAGTCACCCAGTACCTAGAACACCTGGGATTCAAGATAAACGTGAAGAAATCTCGCCTCTCTCCAGCTCAGAAGTTCCAATGGTTAGGAATCCAGTGGAACCTTCAGTCACACCGCCTTTCCATCCCCCAGAAGAAAAGGAAGGAAATAGCAGGGTCTGTCAAGCGACTACAGAAATCCAAGCAAATCTCAAGACGGCAGCAGGAACGAGTTCTAGGCTCTCTACAGTTCGCCTCAGTGACAAACCCGGTGCTTCGTGCACAGCTAAAGGATGCCGCGGGAGTCTGGAGACGTTCTGCATCCATCGCTCGAAGAGACCTCAAGAGACGGCTCCCAAACAGACTTCGACTTCTCCTCAAGCCGTGGTCGGAAGCAAAGGCCCTGAAAAGGTCCATTCCTGTTCAACACCCACCTCCATCACTCAACATCCACACGGACGCTTCGCTGGAGGGTTGGGGAGGTCACTCCCACCAAAAACAGGCTCAAGGCACATGGTCTCCCCTATTCAAGACGTTTCACATCAACATCTTGGAGGCCATGGCGGTCCTTCTAACTCTGAAGAAACTCTCCCCGCCTCCCTCGATCCATATTCGTCTAACCCTAGACAACTCGGTGGTAGTTCGATGTCTCAATCGCCAAGGCTCAAGATCGCCCCAGATAAATCAGGTGCTTCTTCCAATCTTCCGTCTGGCAGAGAAGAAGAAATGGCACCTGTCTGCAGTTCACCTACAAGGATTCCGCAACGTGACGGCGGACGCTCTATCTCGGACAAGCCCGATAGAGTCGGAATGGTCTCTAGACGCAAGATCATTCTCCTTCATCTCTCACCAAGTCCCAGAACTTCAGATAGATCTCTTCGCAACGAGCGACAACAATCAACTTCCTCGGTATGTGGCCCCGTACTAGGACCCCAAGGCAGAAGCAGTGGACGCCATGTCACTGGACTGGAACAGATGGTCCAAGATCTACCTGTTCCCTCCCACCAACCTTCTGCTGAAAGTCCTCTCCAAGCTGAGAACCTTCAAAGGGACAGCGGCCCTAGTGGCTCCCAAGTGGCCCCGGAGCAACTGGTACCCCCTGGTCCTGGAGCTGTAGCCCACGCTGATCCCTCTCCCGGGCCCAGTTCTCTCAACAAGTACAGAAGTCGACTGTCTTCGCTTCACCATCGAAAATCAAAGACCTTCATCTCATGATTCTCTCTCCCTAGCCGCAAAGAAGAGGTTTGGGATCTCGAAGAAAAGTCTAGACTTCCTCGAGGAATACAAGACCGAATCCACAAGACGGCAATACGAATCATCTTGGAGAAAATGGGTCTCATTCGTCAAGGCAAAAAATCCTAAGGAAATCACCATTGATTTTTGCATGTCCTTCTCTATTCACCTTCATGGACAGGGATTAGCAGCCAATACGATTTCTACTTGCAAATCGGCCTTGACTAGACCACTGTTGTATGCCTTCCAAATTGATCTGTCCAGCGACATCTTCAATAAACTGCCGAAAGCATGCGCTTGTCTACGCCCAGCACCCCCACCGAAACCGATCTCCTGGTCATTGGACAAGGTGCTCCATTTTGCCTCCAACTTGGATAATGATTCATGCCCTCTCAAGGATCTGACTCAGAAAGTTATATTTCTCTTTGCTCTTGCTTCAGGAGCCCGAGTCAGCGAAATAGTGGCATTATCAAGAGAAAGAGGGTCACATCCTGTTTACTGATTCAGGAGATCTTACCCTCTCCCCGGATCTGACGTTTCTCGCCAAAAACGAATTACCCACCAAAAGATGGGGCCCCTGGAGAATATGCCCCCTGAAGGAAGATGCCTCTCTATGCCCAGTAGAGAGCCTCAAGGTCTATCTTCTCAGAACTTCGGACTTTGGTGGAGGCCAACTCTTCAAAGGAGAAACATCGGGCAGCTACCTGTCACTGAAACAACTAAGAGCGAAAATCACCTACTTCATTCGCAGAGCGGATCCTGACAGTACACCCGCCGGTCACGATCCTAGAAAAGTTGCATCGTCTCTGAATTTCTTTCAGAGTATGGACTTCGAAAGTCTTAAAAGCTTCACAGGCTGGAAGTCCTCGCGTGTTTTCTTCAAACATTATGCGAAACAAGTGCACGAAGTCAAACATTTTGTGGTAGCCGCAGGTAGTGTTATGAAACCTGCACCTAACTCTGCATAGAACAGCGAGTTACTTGGGACTCTAACTCTTCGGGTGCCTATGTTGACCCTCGAGCGATACGTAGTGATGTCGAAAACACTTAGTGCTTTCTTATAACTGTTCTTATCCCAGGTGAAATGTCATAGTCGTCACACAAGTGCCGCATGCCTAGAGCATGATGTGTTTTAATTAAAGACTGACGTTCCTCGAGAACGAGTGCCTACTAATAAATTTGAAATTCCCTTTCAGATTCAAGAGCAAGTCTTTATTACTATATACATTATAATTTGCTGTAAATTAACTTTACTTATTACTGCAATTCATTTAATTTTTCTGCAATTGGGAAATAACATTCTTATTTTATTACTTGTGCGTCTCAATCCGCTCCTACTTATACTATGAAATACATGTCTGTCATAGTTTTATTATCCCCTTCCTTATGTTTAATGGAGATACTAAGGTCCTAACCCTTATTCATATATTCACCTTTGCAATGTAATATTCCAATACGAATACTTACTCTTCATACCCTAGAGATGAAACTATTCTTCTCTACATACAGTGTCCAACCACCACTTGTCTGCCTTCGAGAATGTTCCGATACGAATGCCAACCATTCAGTTTCATCTCCAAGTTCTTCAGGTTCTTCTAGCAAGGTGAATAGCCCTTCGATAACCACTTTGATCTCGGCATGGCCCGTGGGAACTTCACTGCCAAGGGGGGCAGGAAGGTTCTTCCCTACGGTTCTTTTATTAAGATTACTATGCTACCTTGTTCAAAGCCTTTGGCACTTACCCAATAGGGGAAAATCTACCACAATACATTGATTCTCTGGTATTCTTCCATCAGGACGCCATGGCTTGAGCCCAAAAAACGGATTTTGAGCGAAGCAAAAAATCTATTTTTGGGTGAGATAGCCATGGCGTCCTGATGGACCCTCCCTGCTACTTCGTCCAGTTTTTAGGTCCCACCCTGCTCTGCTGTATCATGGTGATCAGCAAGCAACTGGCTTCAGGATGAGGACGGACGTGACGTCATTTAGCAATGGCGCCCGTTTGTTTACGTCTCGAGTACCAAAAGTAGCCACGAATGAGATTAGCTGTGGAACGGCTCCCAGCTATTCTCCGCCCCTACACACCGAAGTGTTAACTCTGTTTGGGGTGTAGATAGCTATGTGGCGCGTTAATACATGCGTCCCCTGTTGATATACGATGTCTTAAAAGGGAAACCTTTAGGATACTCGCTCCAGAAGTTAGAATTCTGTGATAACCTGTGGTTAAATTCTCTGGGAATATCTTTGTAGTTATATACCCAAGGAAGCTACCAAAAAGGAACCTTCCATCAGGACGCCATGGCTATCTCACCCAAAAATAGATTTTTCGCTTCGCTCAAAATCCGTTTCATTAGTCTCGGCGCCTCCTCTACCAGGCGGTTTCTCATTTTGGTTCTAAACATTCTCGTCTTGAACGACATTCATTCGCCCGCGAGTCCTCTCTTCTCCCTCCAATTTGACGTAGTTGTAGGCGGAGTCAAATGGCGGGAACTTCGATTGATCAGGTCGAAATTCCCGACATACTCCACGCCCCAAAATAAGGAGCGATGAAACGTCGGTCAATTGGATGGAGCTGGACTCGGGGTGGGGGGAGTGACTTACTCCTATACTCTGTTAGGCTCGCTGCGTAGCGCTCCGCAACGACTCGAACAGAGTACGCACAATATACAACAGGAATGTTACCCCGGGGTAATAAACACAATCAATAATATACATAGTCATACAACAGTTCAAATTAGGCAATGGGCCTAGCAATTCTAATGCACTCGTGTATAATACACATAAGGAACAGCAGAAATCAGTGATAATGTACACACACATTTTACAAAATTCAAATGGCAAGCAATTAGGCAATGGGCCTAAAACAAACAGAAAATGGCAATGGAAATGCATACATTACAGTTCAAATGCCAAGGCAATTAGGCAATGGGCCTAAAACAAACAGAAAATGGCAATGGAAATGCACACAATTCAAATGCAAAGGCAATTAGGCAATGGGCCTAAAATAATCAGAAATGGCAGAAATGCATACATAACAATTTAAGTGCAAAGGCAATTAGGCAATGGGCCTAAGACAATTCAGAAAATGGCAGAAATGCATACATAACAATTCAAGTGCAAAGGCAATTAGGCAATGGGCCTAAGACAATCAGAAAATGGCAATGGAAATGCACACAATTCAAATGCAAAGGCAATTAGGCAATGGGCCTAAAATAATCAGAAATGGCAGAAATGCATACATAACAATTTAAGTGCAAAGGCAATTAGGCAATGGGCCTAAGACAATTCAGATTGGCAGAAATGCATACATAACAATTCAAGTGCAAAGGCAATTAGGCAATGGGCCTAAGACAATCAGAAATGGCAATGGAAATGCACACAGTTCAAATGCAAAGGCAATTAGGCAATGGGCCTAAAATAATCAGAAAATGGCAGAAATGCATACATAACAATTCAAGTTCAGTCTGTCTCAACTCACAATAATCGAGACTTCTATAGCGCTGCTACATGCAGGCTGTTACTTATTGGAGTACACGAGGGAGGGGTTGGTTCTGTGCAACGCTCGGTCTGTACGCACGAGAGACCATCCCGTCCCCGTTCTCCACCCCTACGCACTTCCAACCTCCGCAGATTCATGCACACCTCACAAACTACACCCTCCCTACCTTCCAGATAGGACACGCCCCTTTTCCACTCATTGTTTACAGCTACGTTTATATGACGTCACCTTTCAGCAGACAGTCCATTAGTTCTCGCTGTTTCGCGGCAGCCCTTCTCAATGGGCGTGCTGAACGTCTTTGTGCGTTCGTCTGCTCTGATTCAGTTTCATTTTCATTTTCACTTGTTTCACTAACTGCATAGTTCTCACCTTTCTCGTCGTTGTCGTCCGTTCCTGTGGCTGGTTGTTGAGTTGTCGTAGCTGTTGCCATACCCTGGTCGTTCCCAGACGTCTCCGCTATCCCTGGCATTCCGGCTGTCGAACTGTACGCGCCCACTTCTCCGTCATCGCCGTCGTCTCCTCCATCGTCATCCTCAGAGGGGGCTATTTCTAGGGGAACCAGGTGGCTGACAGCTCGCAGCAATTCGACACCCTCAAACAACACTTTCGCCGAACGTACGACTCCGTTGTCGTCAGGATACGTCTCCACGACACGTCCCAGAGGCCAAGTCGCTCTTTTCTTATTCTCCTGCTTAACTAGCACGATGTCTCCGGGGTGCAGCTTGGAGGGTTCCCCAGGCCGACAGTCGTGCCGGGCTCTCAAGGCACTCAAGTATTCCCTTCTCCAGCGTTCCCTAAATGTTCTTAGTGAATCTGTCAATCTTATGTAACGATCACGTAGCTTCCGAGAGGTGAAGGTTGCGTTGAGATGGTCGTCCGGTAAGATTGGTGCCATGAGGTGGACTTGGTGTCCTCTTATCAAATGGGAGGGGGTGAGGACTTCATCCTCGCGCTCGTCACCGCTGTACATAAGCGGTCGATTATTGACCACTGCTTCTGCTTCTTTCACGAGGGTTAGCACGTGGGCGTCCGGCAGGTACTTCTTTCCGAGGGCTATCTGGAGGGTCCGTTTCGTTAATCCTATCAAACGCTCGAAGAACCCACCTTTCCAAGGTGCACGGGGCGTCTGAAACCGCCACTTTATGCCAGTTTTCCTCAGGAGCTGCAGGACTTCATCCTCTTCATAAAGTCCCTGCAGGAGGTGGCTGGCAGCCTTGAAGGTTTGATGGTTATCGGACATGATGAGCTGTGGGGCACCGTGGGTGGCACTAAACTGTCTAAGTGCCAACACGAATTCTTCTGCTTCCAAAGAGGGACAGAAGTCAAGGTACACGGCTCTGCTAGCCATGCAGGTTATGATAAGTATATATCCTGGCCGTGTCTCAGTGTGAATTGCTGCTGTGTGGTCCACTCCGACCGCCGTGAAAGGTTTCGTAAGGGTGATCCTTTCCTTTGGCAGGGGGGGGGGGGGGGGTGGTGGTGGCTGTCTCGTTAGAGGCTGGAAGGCTAGCTTGCATTCAGGGCATTGCCGCACGGTTCGCTTCGCAATGGAACGTAGACCCGCCACCCAACATTTCTGTCAAAAGATACCTATTAGAGTATTCACCCCATAATGCAAATGTAACTGATGTAAATAATTTAAATACATCCTAACTAAATGCCCTTTGGCTGGCAAGAGAATTAACTGATCAGTTTCTCCTACATGGGACACTCGTCCCCTGGTGCAGATGAGATTATCTACTAAAACTAAATTCAATTGTCTGACAAAATTAGCAACTTCACGAGGGGGTCTGACTCCGCCCTCTAAGTAGGCATAAACAGTAGGCAAATAATGATTTTGCTCTAATTGTACAACAATACTGAACGGATGCCGTTCTATCTTAGCAAACTTTAAAACTAGTCTGGCTACTCTTAACAAGAATTGGAACCCTACTTCCCTTTTCAGGATGTCCCAAATCTCGCCTGGGGGGGGGGTGTAGGACACATCTCCTCCCTCAACTCCTGCACTGCCGCTACTACGTGAGTTTGATGTAGTGGATCTTCCTCCTTGTAAGGAACAGGCTTTCCCGTGGTCCTGAGGAATTCTGGACCGTTCCTCCACAGGGAGTTAGCTTGCAATTGTCGAGCCGTTGCACCTCGGGATATGATATCGGCAGGGTTTTGATGACTAGGGACATGGTTCAGACTGAAACTACAAACCTGCTGAATAAAAAAAAATTTCCGCCACTCTGTTAGAAACAAACACATTTTTATTAGACCTGGCATCGGGAGATGCTACCCATGCCAACGTTACCTTACTGTCGGTCCTCATTACTATTTCCCGTGGCTCGATCAGTTCCTTGAGCATTCTTGCTAGTCTGCTGCCTAACAACAAGGCCAGTAGCTCTAGCTTAGGGATCGTCAGCTTGCTCATCCCTTTCGGAGTTATCCGGGTCTTACTAGTTACCAGACTTACCCGATTGCATTCGTCCCTAGTATATGCCACTGCTCCATATGCCTTACTGCTGGCGTCGGTGAACACATGAAGTTGTAAGCCCCTTCTTCCTATCGATCTTTGAAAGGTGATGTCGCTCACCGCTTTCAAATCATTTAACAATTCACTTGCCTCTTTAGCCCTTTCTTCTCCTAACACATCATCCCAACCTACATTATCCTCCCATAGTTGTTGAAGGAAAAGCTTTCCCCTTACAAATAATGGGCTTATCAAACCTATCGGATCATAAATGGAGACTAATAGGGAAAGTACCCTACGCTTCGTAGGCACCCATCCCTCCCCCAACTCACAGATCCTCTTACTTTCTTTCACACATAATCTGTCCACGTCCCGGGCCCATCGCAGCCCGAGCACGTTCACACTCACAGGCTCACTCCACTGTTTCTCGCTATCGAAGGCCAAGTGATTGCTTGCCCACCCTTCTAAGGGCATACCCGCCCCTTGATTGACTATTAAATGTTATGAACAGACTCATGCTCTTGCCTCATATGTTCTATATCTTCAAACGTGGCCAGATAATTATCGACATAAAAGGATTTTACTAAATCTGGGCGCCTTTCCTCTTTAAAATGACAATTTAATATTTGTTGTAGCAAAAATGGACTAGCTGTGATGCCGAACACCACGACTCTAAAGGCGAAGGTAAGCGCTCGACCAGCTGCCTCGCGCCACAGAAATCGTGTGTATTTGGCATCACGAGGATCTAACAAAACACGATGGAATGCTTTACTTATGTCGGCTAACATGGCATATCGGTTCAACCTAAACCTTATAATTAAACTATATGCTACCTCTACCAAATTGGGCCCAAGTAAGAGACATTCATTCAATGACTTGCAACCCTTTGACTTTGCCGAGGCATTGAACACGATTCTAAGGGGGATGGTATGGCTGTCTTTCTTAACACCAAAGTGTGGCATGTAATAACCTTCCACTACGGGGTTTTTCACCTCTGATATAGAACCTGCTTCGATATATTTATCTATCACTCCCTGATATTGTTCAAAATATTTCCTATCCTTTCTGAATTTGGTCTGCAACGACTCAAACTGCGCCACAGCGTTACGATAATTTGTTTCTGGCCTAGCATCCGACCCAAATGGTAGGCTAACCTGATATCCCTCAGGTTTTCTTACAACGCTTTGCGATACCTTTCGCACGGCCTCGGCCTCGCGAACAGTGTATTGCTCAGATGGGGCGATGCCAACACGGTCTAATCGCCACCACTCATCTACATCATACAGATATGGCTCGTCCGTGATTCTGCACACACTCAACGTTCTTACTTGTTCGACCTTTTCCCCTTGGAACAGCCACTGTGGCACCTTCCCATACGGGGACATACCATTATGCGTCAAGAAAAGATTTATCCCATCTACTTTTTCAACACCTATGATAAAATAGCTAAAATAATCAGCCCCAACTAAAATGTGAACGTTCTTCATGGTATCTGATTGGTTTGCTGGATCGGCTAACGTGACTCCCTTGGTCAACAGATGCTGTCTGACCTTTACATAACCCACGTTATGTATCGGGACGTCCACGTGTTCGTGTGCCACCAACTTCATACGCACGATTCTTTTCCCCATTTCAACCCTGCAACTTACTACATCGTATTGTCCGCTTATTTCCTCGGAACCAAACGGAGCTATATTCAAGGATACTCTTCCTACCACCGGTAGGCCTAGTTGACGGGCAATTTTTGCTGAGATGAAGCTCCTCTGGCTTCCTGAGTCAAGAAATAGGCGGACTCGCTTACTACCTTGCCTTTGTTGAATACCTGCTATGGCTGTTGGCAAGATAGTGCATGGGAGGTCCACATCAGACCTCTGCGCGATCTTTGCGCTTGTGCATGGTTTAGATTTTACTTTAACTTTGGATGGACGGGGGGCAGTTTGGTTCTGCGCAGGCGTCGCATTTACTACGGGGCGGGACGTTGTTGATTGACTATTACTACTATGACTAGGGATTGATTGCGGTCTACCCGCATCGCAAATTGCAGTGTGGTGCTTAGCATTACAGTTTCTACAGGAATTTAAACCGGGACATTTATCGCTACGATGGCCTGATTTCGTGCAATTAAAACAAAGACCCCTTTTTAGCAAAATGCGACGTCTAGCAGCTACGTCAGTCACTTGGCGACATCCGTGAGGCGGATGCCGTTCGCTACAAAATGGGCAGGAATTATGGTGGATGGGATGGGTTTTCGGTCTTACACTACTGTCTGGTCTTTTGTCACTCTCAAGACTGTCGCCTCTCTGCAACGCATCGTCTTCTAACATTCTCACAATAAAATCTATTGCCTCAAAAAACTCGTCCAACGTATTGTCGCATTTCCTCAAATGCTCTACCACTTTGCGGTATAGTTTTCCCTCTGAAAGTTTTTGATTAATGAGGCTCATGACCATGCCCTGGCCTAAGTCATTAGTACTAAGTCTTTTGATTTGTTCAATAATGATGGTCAACTCAAAACGGAACCTTTTGAGTTCTACTGGGTTTAGTGATGGCACAAAGATGTTGGCTAATTTACGGTGCAGAATTACGAGTGTCTGGTGCACGTTGCCATACTGCTTATCTAATAGGTCTAATGCTACACTATAGTTCGTGGCGGTTACACTTAGGGATTTGATGATCCTCAGCGGCTCTTTGCCCAACGTCCCCAATAAATATGTGAATTTAGACACTTCGTCTAAATCAGCTCTTCGATCCACGTGGATCGTGAATAGTTCACGGTACGATGCGTACTCTTGCACTTCCCCTTCAAACGTGGGGAGAGGCAGCGGCTTCAACCTGGGGAGGGCAACATTCCCCGTTGAAGGGCCTTTCACTTTATCTATTCTATTATACAATAGGGTGGAAGCACGTGTAGCTTCACCTAACATATGCCTAATTCGGGCTTCGATATTAGATTCTAATTTAACGCGCTGGCTTTTGTATACAGTAGCTCTTTAAGCTGTCGGACCTCTGCCTGCAACTCCGTTACCAAATTCTGGTAAACGGACTCAGAGTAGGTCTCTATAAGCGCCCTTTGCGTTTCGCTTAGTAAATCCTCCAGTAGGCCCATCGACGCCTCGATATGAACGATCGTGGACACCGCCATCTTAATTAACTTTACGTTTTTTTTTTTGGGGGGGGGGGGTTTGGCAAAGCAAGGAAAGAAAGGTAATTTTACGTTAAGAAGGGACTCAAAGAAACTGACCCACGTGGGCGATCGCACATCGGGACGTAGACGAACCTTTAATTGTTACTTCTCTCCCACCCACAAAAGCTCATATTCTAATTAGTTCCGTCCGGCTCTGGGAAGCAATTGTGATCCGGTTCGAAGGACCAAATGTGGCGAAATTTCACCGGTTTATACAAAATAGCCCGATGTACTGGGCAGATCACAATGTCTGAGGGACAAACTTCACAAAACCCTCGGGGAAGTAAATAGAATATGGTTATATTTTAACAAGTTTTATTATAAAAATAATAATCTAATACGAAAGAAACATGAAAAATTAACCTTTACTTGACATACGAGAACATGTGTGACCGAAAAAAAGCTATGTCCACTTCGGACTCAAGATATCAACAAAATTAATTGTACATTTATAAAGTTATCTCGATAAACCCCTTATCGAGACCCTTAGACGTGCTTTACACAATAACACTGATCCCCTGGCACAAGGATCGACAAAATATTAACAGATGCAAACTTTACAATAACTCTATCAAAACCTACACGGAAACCGTCCTGGGTACACTAGGGGTGGGGAGAGAGAACAATTAGATAGGACTTACTGTGATTGGGGACGTCGGACCAAAGAGACAGAGCAAGGCTTGCAACCTCCGACTTCACTTTTTTGGCGCGATTTGTCCTGAACCTAAATTTCTAGATTGGATTTTTTTATCATGTTACAATAGAATGACGTTATTTTTCTTAATCTTAACACGTTGACTGCGATGTGCTCCACATATGGTTCACAGAGGACTCTCTGAATGAGCGATGTGTACCCTATGTGGTACACATGCTAAGAATTATATATTTTTTGAAGTATCAAAATTTTATCAAAATGAGCGTTTTTTTTTTTTTTTACCAAAATATTATTGTAATATATTGGAAATTAATTAAAATAAACTAGAACATTAACTAAACTCTTTATTTATTACTGAAAATAATCTTCACATGCTAGCAAAAGGGGCATATTTTTTTTTTAATTCTTTTTTTCTTTCAGTAAAAAAAAAAAAGTAGAAAACATTATCATTAGATCAATAAAAATGCTATCCTTTTAACCATAGATTATATTTATATAAATTCAATAGAAAAATAAATCAGTTTGGTAAACATTTTACTTCTGAAAAAAAAGGTGTCCTTTTCTTGGTGAAAAAATATCCATGTATGATGAAGGAAATCATGTAGTATATAGAGTACAAGTATACAATTAACATTTTTTTCTGTTTTGCTTCTACATAAGAAAAACCAATAAATACACAAATTTATATTCTTCAAACTGAATTTTTCAAGTTGAAACAACTGAGACAAAGGAAAGGTTTACCCTCACAATTCTCACATTATGTGTTTACTCTTCGTGCTTTCTTTTGAGCTACAGAACTTCCTTTATTTTGTGACAGTATCTTATAACAGGAACGACAAAGCCTTCTTGTCTTGGCTTTGGGGCCAGTAGCTTCAGTCAGGGAATGTTTTCTGTATGCATATGTACGCTTTTGCGTATATACAGTGTATATATATAATATAAAGGAATAAGTAGAACTGACAGAGAAAGTAATACTTTCATACATACATACATACATACATACATACATACATACATACACACACACACACACACATATATATATATATATATATATATATATATATATATATATATATATATATATATATATATATATATATATATATATATGCATACATACATACAGTAAATATACATACATACATACATACATATGGTACTAAAAGGAAGGCAAGAATTCAAATATTCTCTGGGATGTTAATTTTTCATCATATTGGGACAATGGGTAATTTGAATATCAGTCTGTATATGCAAGTGTATATATATATATATATATATATATATATATATATATATATATATATATATATATATATATATATAAACAACCCATTTTGTGTGTGTATGTGTGTCATTCCTTTTTCTGTTACTTCCTTTATCTAATTTTCTAATATTTTATATTATAATATATTCTCTTATACAGACATAAGGAAGAGTTCTTTTCCACATTTTATTCCTCTCTCGCATAAGTGTGCATATATGTATGTATATATGTGGATAGACAGGTACAAAAAGATGGGCTACCGTATACAGATGGACAGATATATATGAATAACTGAAGACGACCTAAATAATTTACTTGTATGTAAATACTTTTATCTATGCAAAATATAAATTTATATTGACAAAAATACAGCCTGTATATATGTTCCCTAATGTGTGTGTCTGTAACATGTATGTACATCTTATATGTATTATATTCAAGTGTATGTTTATATATATTCCTATATACACACGTGTACAGTGAACCCTCGCTACTTCGCGGTTCGACAATCGCGGATTCACCACTTCGCGGGGTTTTCCCATAACCCATATATATATACATATCGCGGATTTTCCGGAAAATTCGAAAATACCGCGAAATCTGAAGATAACCAAATACGATATTTTGTTACCTGTAATTCCATTAATACTGTAATTAGTAATATCTGCTCTTACTGATTGTTCATTGCATTACATATGATATATAATTCAGCACAGAAAGAAATAAAACACGAAAAGAGAATGTGATCATACGATAATTCAGTACGTAGTAAAATTAAATCGAACATGAAACGCAAATCAGATGCAGTCATACCATATTAGAATGGTGTGTACTGTAATGGATGTGCTTCTTTTCCATGAATCTTTTGTATGTATACGTACGTAGTACAGTACTGCATCCAATAATATTCTTTGTTGCAAAAATCACATTTCGAATAAGTACTGTAAGCGTACGAGAGAGAGAGAGAAAGAGAGAGAGAGAGAGAGAGAGAGAGAGAGAGAGAGAGAGAGAGGCGTAAAATAGCGTACGTACGTAAATTTTTATTATTATTGTTATTATTATTATTATTGTTGTTGTTGTTAATAAAATTATTATTGTTATTATTATTAATCATTATTATTATTATTATTACTGTACAGTATTATTATCATTATTTATTATTATTACGGTATTGTACTTAATCTACGTACGTTCAGTATGCGCGGGGCATCTTCTATGAGTAACCAACGCACCATGTACTGTAAGACGGGTTGTGATTGGTTCAAGCGCTGATAGATGACGAATCAAAACTCAAGTTTTGTTATCTAGCCTGTGATTGGTGTTTTGCCCGCATCTTCTACCCGCAGCATCACAGTTCTCGCAGGGCTGCATCGTTCACTTTCTCTTTCCGCGTATTGCTGAGTAGACGTTCTTAACTTTGTGAAGTTTAATCTGTGCTGTGTGCGACTGTTTTAAGTTGAACTTTTTGTTGAACTTTCTGTTACAATGGCTCCCAAGCATTCTGCTTCTAGTAAGGCTGGTAGTGAGCCTAAACGCCACCGAAGAATGATGACGATAGCTGAGAAGGTTACGCTTCTCGACATGTTAAAAGATGGTAGAAGTTACGCGGCCGCCGGCCGCCATTTTGGCATCAACGAATCCACCGTTCGCTACATCAAGAAGGACGAGGCGAACATTAGAAAGACTGCTGCAATCACCTTTAGCAGATCAGCGAAGCGAGTCGTTACAACGCGTAATAAAACGATCGTACGCATGGAAGGTGCTTTAGCTGTGTGGATTGCCGACTGTCGGAAGAAGAACATAGCGTTGGATACGAACACCATCCGAACAAAGGCTTTGAGCTTGTATGAGAATTTTGCGGCAAAGGAACCTCATGACGACGATGGCGACCATGCTGAAGAAGATGATGATGTAGATGATCCTCAACCAGGGACCTCCACTGATTCCCAGCGTCAGAAACAACGTTTTTCCGCCAGCAAAGGATGGTTCGCGAAGTTTCAGAAACGCTTCGCCCTGAAAAGCGTTTCCCTGCATGGGGAGTCTGCTTCCGCTGACACTGCCGCTGCTGAAACTTACGTGAACCAGACTTTCAAGAACATTATCGCTGAAGGTGGATACAAGCCGGAACAAGTGTTTAATATGGATGAAACCGGCTTGTTTTGGAAGAGAATGCCGTCGCGAACTTTCCTGTTCAAAGAGGAAGCCAAAGCCTCTGGCTTTAAGGCATTCAAGGATCGCGTTACCCTCGTGATGTGTGGCAATGCTGCTGGATTTTTGTTAAAGCCGGGGCTTATTTATAAGTCGAAAAATCCTCGCGCTTTGAAAAACAAAAATAAGAATCTCCTTCCCGTGTACTGGATGCATAATCAAAAAGCATGGATTACGAAGATGCTGACCTCCAACTGGTTCCACCAGTGTTTCATCCCGCAAGTCCATGAATATCTCTTAGAGAAGGGCTTGCCATTCAAGATCCTTCTCCTTATGGATAACGCTGGTGGACACGCAACTGACCTGTCGCGTGAGGGCGTTCAGGTTGAGTTCCTGCCACCCAACACCACGTCATTAATTCCCCCCAGATGCTGAAGCCTTGATGAGGATGGGGGGCTTAGGGATTAGCAGCTGGGCTCTAATGAACAGTGGGAACTATTAACCATTGGACCTTGGTGCCCAGCTGTCGATTCAACTAAATCAGTCAGCACTTTCTCTTTTACTTTTGATTATTTCTTTTTTCCTCCCATCTCTTCCTTTTGGGCTCGATATTGTTGACGACTTTGGCATGTTCGATTTTACTTTGGATGCCGCTTTGTATTTGGCAGAGTGTGGGATGGAGTGCATTCCATCTCAACCTGTGCCAATTTAGACGCCATCACCCTCTGGCAGACCCCATTGGGTGCAGACCAAGTCTGTTAAGAGTCGGGCTCCAGTGATCCGGTCTTAAGTCACCCATATTTGCGGGTAATGGTTGACGCCAGGCATTGGAGTCGACGGTGGGAGGGGCTAACTACCCCCACTGACCAGTGTACGCCCACCTTAAGAGAGGCAGCCCCTCTCTAATAGAGGACTGGTCCCCGCTGAAGCCTCTTCTCGTGTTGGGCCACATGGGATAGGAGGACTGACATCCTCCGATAAGAGGTGGATAACCCGGCTTGCTTTTTCAAAAAAACCCAACACCTCTGTTGACGACCTGGAAAATACAAACATGGACCTCGGTACAGACAGCTCCAACTCGGGTTCTAACATTGTAACGTTAGAACCTTATTCACGTCATGTGAATAATAAAATGCTAGAGAAGAAGAGAGAGAGTGTGAAAAATTATGACAGTACAGAAAGATATAGAAAAGTAGAAGTATTACCTGGTCACTATGAAGTAGTGAATTATGAAAAATTTTTTATCTTGGAATTTGAAAACGGAAGAAATGAGCGTATAAATGTTTTTAAAGCTAATAGAGAAATAGTTAATTTATGTGGAGGGCAGCCAAAAATTTTACCCCAGGGAAATGGAAGTCTCTTGATAGAGACACTCTCCCCATTACAAGGTGAAAGGTTAAAAACACTTAAAACATTGAATGGTCATAGCGTAAAATGCGTTTCACACCCTACTTTCAACCAGAGTAGAGGTGTGATATATGCTCCAGAATTGTTGGATATAGAGGAGAAAGAAATAGAGGATGAACTGAGAAGTCAAGGAGTAGTTAAAGTAGTCAGAATGAGAAAGAGAGTTGGAGAACAACATATCCCTCTTGCTACTCTGATTATAACATTTGATCAATGCCGATTACCAAATGTTATAAAAGCTGGATGGCTATCTTTGAAGGTAAAACCATATATCCCGTCACCATTGCGATGTTATCATTGCCAAATGTATGGCCATTTAAGCCAGAAATGTAAAGAAAAACTAAACAATAAGCCAGCTGTTTGTGCCAACTGTGGAAAAAGTAGTCATGGAGTATGCATAGAAAACCCTAATTGCATACATTGTGGGGAAGCACACCCAGCTACATCTAAAAGCTGTGTAAAGTTTATTTTTGAAAAAGAAATCCAGGCCATTAGGACCATGGAAAGGGTTACTTTTAAAGAGGCTCGTAAAAGAGCTCTTGAAAAGCAAATAAGACCAGGGGAACCTTTTTCAATGGTTCTGAAGAAAAACTTGTCAAACCACACAGACGAAAATTATATCTCTACTTCTAAGATAAAGAAACAAATGAAAGTAGTTAAAGAGGTGGAAAGTCCCATCGAAAATCTATATCCAGAAATTGTGGAAAAATCAAAACGGACACTTAAAGATCTGAAAATTATTCAAAAGCCAACTACTCCGATTTTAAACAATAGTACAAACCTCTCACAGGCCGTTTCCTTGCCTGATCTGATGGAGGTTGCACTCGAAACCAATTTACCTGGTGAACCCGTAGTGGGGAAGTCGCAAAAACCTGACAGATCACAACCTTTTAATCGAAAAAGAGAGAGACCTCCCTCCCTCTCTCCTCCTACCATAAGAAACATTAAAGTCACGACTTCCAATAAATATGATATCTTGTCTGCTGATGTTTCTGAACAACTAGAAGGTAAATTGAACCAATCAGAAATTCAAGTTGAGGTCCACCATCCTCCTCAACAATTAGATCAAAAGGACACAAAGAAAAAGAGAAACACAAAACCCACTATATCAAGATCCTCTCTAGAGTTACCTCCGGGAAACATTGTTAGATCAAATATTGCCAATGGGAAGACTTCATCTAAGGTGTCTTCCAAAAAAATAAAACATAGTTTTTTCCTCCATTCTGCAATGGAATTGCCAGGGTTTAAGGGCGAAATATGAACAACTTAAGCTCCTCATACGTGAGCACTCCCCTATAACAGTATGTCTACAAGAAAGCAAGCTCGATGCTAATACTCCTTGTCCTCGAGAGTATGTTAGCTATAGGACACCATATGATCAACGAGCAGGGAGCCATGGGGGAAGTCTTATATACGTTCGTCGAGATGTTCCCCAAATATCTTTGTCTATCTGTACCCCTCTGCAGGCAGTGGCTGTACAGATTGATATAGGGAGAAAATACACAATCTGTTCTCTTTACTTGCCTCCAAATGATAACATCTCATATGATAATATAGTAGAGGTGATTAAACAACTCCCACAACCCTTTCTCTTACTAGGAGACCTTAATAGTAGACATCCTTTATGGGGTGATGTTTTAGCAAATGCAAGGGGTAATATCATATCGTCAATTTTGGAGAATGAAGATGTCGGACTCCTCAATACAGGAGAGCCCACACATTTTCATGTACAGACAGGTACCTTGTCCTGCATTGACCTATCGGTTGCAAGCTCTAACTGTCTTCTCGATTTTAATTGGAGAACATTAGATGATTGGCATACTAGTGATCATGCACCAATCATTATAAACACCAACAATGGTCCACCTTTACAAAGATCACCTCGATGGAATCTTGATAAGGCGGACTGGAATAGATTTCGGGAGTTAAGTGAAATTGAAGGAAATGCAGAACAGTTTGAAAGTGTTGATGATGCCATAGACTTACTTAATGGAACTCTTCACACAGCAGGAGTGAATTCCATTCCCAAAACAACTGGGATATTCAGACGACGACCAGTCCCCTGGTGGTCGTCAGAACTAACTGCCCTGCACAGAGCCACAAGAAAGTCTTTAACTCGATTGCGCATGCACCGTAATGAGGAGAATTTAGTCATATACAAGAAATGTAGAGCACAGTTCCGCCGTGCCATGAAAGAAGCTAGGCGCCAGTCTTGGATTTCCTTTGTTTCCTCCATTAACAGTAGAACACCAACATCATCTGTGTGGAGGAAAGTAAAAAAGATAGCAGGAAAATTCACCCCAAACCCACCACCAGTGTTAAAGATAAATGGCCAGTATATGACTGGAGCAACCGAAGTTAGCAATGCCCTGGCTGACCATTTCTCAAATGTATCGCGCAAGTGTCAAGCAGCTCCTGGTCACCAGTATAGGAGCAATGAAGAAAAGAAAGTTTTAAACTTCGCAACAAGAAAGCAAGAGTCATACAATTCTCCTTTTACTGAAAGAGAATTTGATTCTGCTCTTGCTACTTGTAACGATACAGCCCCTGGACCCGATGGAATTTCATATGCAATGATTAAACATGTACCTTTTAATACAAAGTTATTTATTTTAAGCATTTTTAATAGAATATGGCATGATCATAGTTATCCAAGTGTTTGGGAACTAGCCATTATTTTAGCCTTTTTAAAACCCGGTAAGGACAAGTTTTTAGCAGCAAACTACCGACCTATTGCATTGACATCTTGTTTATGTAAAATCATGGAGAAGATGGTCAATGCAAGACTGATTTGGTACCTTGAAAAGAAGAATATTTTATCACCCATTCAATGTGGATTCAGGAAAATGCACTCAACGACTGATGTGCTGATACAACTTGAGTCCTCCATTTGTGAAGCCTTTGCTTCCAAACAGCACCATGTGACAGTTTTTTTTTATCTTGAAAAGGCATATGATACCACATGGAGATACGGTATACTTAAAAGAATCCATGAGTGCGGATTGAGAGGTGAGCTACCACTATTCATCCAGTCATTTCTTTCACATAGAGTTTTCCAAGTGAGAGTTGGGGAAGCTCTATCACAGAGTAAATGCCAGGAAGAAGGAGTTCCTCAGGGGAGTGTGCTGAGTGTAACCCTTTTTGCACTAGCAATTAATGGGATATCCTCAGTCATTCCCCGGGATGTTCTTGCAACATTATTTGTGGATGATCTCTCCATATCATTTGCTGGAGCCAGAATGGCAATGGTTGAGAGAAAAATCCAACTCTCTATTGATAAAATTATCCATTGGGCCGATATGAATGGATTTAAGTTCTCAACAAGTAAAACTACAATTGTCCATTTCTGTCGTATACGGGGAGTACATCCAGACCCGGATATATACATCAAAGGTCAACGGATCCCATGTGCAAGTGAAGCAAAATTTTTAGGGTTGATATTTGATTGTAGGCTTACATGGGTTTCTCACTTAAAAACATTAAAAGCTAAATGTGTTGAAGCTATGAATCTTTTAAAAGTCCTGTCCCATACATCATGGGGGGCAGACCGCAATACAATTTTAAAATTATACAAGGCCTTGATATTTTCCAAAATTAGTTATGGATGCGAAATATACTCCTCAGCAACCCCAAGCCGGTTAAAAATACTAGATTCAATACATCATGCTAGCATTAGATTGTCCACAGGAGCCTTTAGAACCTCCCCTATCACAAGTCTCCTTGTTGATGCTGGGGAGTTGCCTCTGGACCTTTACCGAATGTCCTCTATTATTCGGTATTGGTTTAGATTGCAAAGACTCCCCAATTCTTCAGCCTTTCAAACTGCAAGCCTCGTAAGGCACTCAACCTACTTTGAGTTGCACCCAAAATCTCCTCAACCTTTTGGGTTTCGCGTTAACCAATTATTAAACAATCTGGATATAATTAGAAATAAGGTGCTTCCATTCAAGGTATCATCAACGCCTCCATGGAAATTACCTGACATATCATTTTGTAGATACTTTATTGGAGTTAAGAAGAATTTGACTGACTTAGAATCCAGGTCTCTCTTCATGGAACATGTTGAAGAACATAGAGGATCGACTTTTATATATACTGATGGCTCCAAATCTGATGCTG
The DNA here is from genome assembly GCF_036898095.1 of Palaemon carinicauda. NCBI lineage: Eukaryota > Metazoa > Arthropoda > Malacostraca > Decapoda > Palaemonidae > Palaemon > Palaemon carinicauda. The sequence continues at coordinate 84,222,350 of NC_090748.1, read as the reverse complement.
GCGTTGGATTTGGAGTACATAGTAATGATTTTAACTGTAGAGGTGCACTTCCTCTAACAGCTTCCATATTTACTGCCGAACTGTATGGCATATTAACCGCTATTGAGAAAATAGCTTTGGAAAAGGAGGGTAATTTTACAATTTTTAGTGATGCAAGGAGTGTTCTTCAGGCTTTAGAAGTTTTTAATTCTAGTAACCCTCTAGTTTTAAAGATTTTAGAATGGCTTTTTATTATTGGACGAAAAGGTATAACTGTTCGATTTTGTTGGGTTCCAGCACATGTAGGTGTGTCTGGGAATGAGAAGGCAGATTTACTGGCGAAGAATGCGGCATCCGAGTTGCTACCAAGGAGGTATCCCATTCCATGTAACGATTTCCTACCTTACATCAAGAAATTGGTATGTGATAAATGGCAACAGCACTGGGATAGTCAAGATGGCAATAAAATGAGGGAAGTAACAAATATCATATCACCTTGGAGGTATAACATGATTCCCCGAAAATGGGAGACGACTCTTTGTCGTCTCCGTATTGGTCACACACGGTTGACACACGAGTTTCTGCTGAAGGGCCAACACCAACCGTATTGCGAGGACTGCTTAGTACCTTTAACAGTGAGGCATTTGTTGACCGAATGCCCTAATTTTACTAACTTAAGAAATAGATATCTGTTTGAGGCTCGAGGTGAGGATGGCAGGTTTATCCTTGCCAAGATTCTTGGACATGATGTGTCTTACTATGCGAGCGGAATTTTTAGATTTATTTCAGAAGCAGGTCTTCTGAAAACTATTTAACCATTGTAATGACTTCTTAATTTTTATGGTTTTAATTGAATTTGCTTTTAATTTTTATATACAGTAAATGGTATCGGCGTCAATGACCTTAGATGTCAGGATGCCAGAAAACTTTCAATCAATCAATCAATCACGTCATTAATTCAACCAATGGACCAGGGGGTTATCAGGGCGTTCAAGGCCCTCTACACGAAGAATACCTTGGCGGACTTCGTTGCGTGTGTGGATGCTGCCCAAGATGACGAGGATGAAGACTTCAACTTGAAGGCGTACTGGCGGCAGTACACCATAGCCACGTGCCTGCAGAATATTCAAAAGGCACTTCAAGAGATGAAACCTGCAACCGTAAATGCGAGCTGGAAGAAGCTGTGGCCCGATATTGTTTACGACGACAAGGGATTTACTCCGTCGGAAATCCAACACTCTGCAATACGGAAATCTGTGCAGTTGGCTGCCATAATTGGGGGTGACGGGTTTGGCGACATGACGACTGAAGACGTCGACGAGTTGTTGGACTGCCATTCCCAGCCCCTAACTGACGCAGACCTCGAAGACCTGACGAAATCGGCAAGTGAGGAAGAGAGTGAGGGTACCCAGGAAAAGACCCAAGAAAATGTAGAAGAAACGGGCTTAACATTAGAACGGCTCGCCAAGTTCTGCAACCATATGAAGGAGGCGAAAGAAATGTTGCAAGAGTGGGACGAGGATATGGTTCGCTCGATGCAATTCTGCAACAAGGTCGATGACATCACGACTCCCTACAGGATGCTCTTGGATCGAAAAAAGAAACAGCGGCAACAACTTCCGATCACAATGTTTTTTCAGCCTCGCAAAAAAGAGCCAGTTCCTCCTGCTAGTACGCCTTCGGAAGAAATTGAAGAAGTTGAAGAGGTGTCCCAGGAAAAGACACCTCCGTCTGAAGAGACGTAAAATACTATCATTGACTGCACAGTAGAACACATCATCAGCTTCATCATCATCATTTCTACTGTGCAGCAAATTCATCGCCATCGTCATTCAAGTTTTTCTTGAACTTCTTTCGTGGTGAGTACAGTAACAATCTTTATTTTTTACTTTAACCTGTTTTATAGTTTAGTAATGTACGTACTGTATGCATTAAGTTAAAGGGAAGGTTTTAAAAGTCTACATGTTGTAACCTATCATATTATTTTTGTTTAAAATTTACATTTACGTACGTAAAACAATCTCTCTCTCTCTCTCTCTCTCTCTCTCTCTCTCTCTCTCTCTCTCTCTCTCTCTCTCTCTCTCTCTCTCTCAAATTGTTTTCCTGCTTTGCTACGTACAAGTACTGTATAATTTATATTTGTAAGGTAACATATTTTGTAAATGCTTTTACTGTAAATACTGTATGTACTGTATCATTATTTATCACTATCATCATGCGTGTTAAATGCCTTGTTTGTTCTGAGCGTGGTTGTTTACTGAGCGTACACGCCGTCGTTTCAGGCGGCGTCATAAAGAAAAAGATTTCATTTGGAAGTCCTAAGAAAAATACGTAAACTAAAACATTGGTAATAAAAAAATCAACATACAGTACTGTATAATCAATATAATCGATGCAAAAACTAACCATACGTACATATATGTGTACACTAAATGAGTTTGTTTCTTCATTATGATCAGAGATGAACGTAAACAAAACATTGGTTGCCATTTTTTATCGTGCTTTTTAGGTGTTTAGGAAACACATGATATAAAATTGCCTTTAATATTTGTGCCTGTTTTAGTTTAGGGTGCTGTAGTACATGCATTAAGTGTTCTGTACATTAAAGGGTGGTTTGTTAACAGTACTACGTACAAGGGAAGGTTTTAAAAGTCCGAATATACATGTTAAATAAATAGGTAAATATGCTGTCACTACTTCGCGGATTTTCACCTATCGCGCCCGCGTCTGGAACCTATCTACCGCGATAAACGAGGGTTCACTGTACTACAAATTTTATGTGCACATATGAAAACATACAAAGGTGTTATATATATGTGTCTGTCACACTGAGTATGAGCCACGTCTGGTACATGTTGCATACGGTAATTCCCTAGATCAGTCTGAGCGATATGCACCATAACTGAACATCCAAAGTGTGACCATATTCGGCACACAACGCCAGCAGAACTATCTCTAATTGTTCTGGGTGACTTGAGCCATATATGACCACATCTATTATGTCCATATTAGGTACACAACGCCTGTAATGAAAACTTTTGTTATGTCAGGCGAAGTGTACCACATAAAGTCACGCTTTTTACACTGGCTGAGCACTCGGCTTACCTTACGGATACACCATAACAATTCTCACGTCAATAGCTAGCTGGTTACTGATTTTAATAGGGGTTAAAGAGAACACCCATTGGGCCGTTTCACAGCATTGCCAATCGCAGTCAACGTGTTAAATTACTAGTAATTGATTTCATTAGTCTCAGCGCCTCCCCTACCAGGCGGTTTCTCATTTTGGTTCTAAACATTCTCGTCTTGAATGACATTCATTCGCCCGCGAGTCCTCTCTTCTCCCTCCAATTTGACGTAGTCGTAGGCGGAGTCAAATGGCGGGAACTTTGATTGATCAGGTCGAAATTCCCGACAGAATTAAAGGAGAAGACACTATTAATTTTAGGTAAAACAGACTCTATAATGGTTTTTGCTTTGCTGTGGCTCACTTTGCTTGCAAAGAACAAAGAACATCACTGCTCCTATGTACTGGCAAGTTGTACATATAGAGCTGCCTTCGCCAGCCCCATGGCTCATGATTTCGGGGATATTTTTTAAAACTAACAACGGGTATTGGGTATTGCTCTGCTGTGGCTCACTGTGGTCGCAAAGAACAGTAAACATCACTGCTCCTATGTAATGGCAAGCAGTACATTTAGAGCTGTATTTACCAGGCCCGTGGGTAATCATTTCGGGGATATTTTTAAAACTTCTAATGGGTTTTGCTCTGCCGTGGCTCACTTTGCTTGCAAAGAAGAAAAAACATCACTGCTCGTATGTACGGGCAAACAATACATATAGAGCTGCACTCGCCAGTCGTGTGGATAATTTTTTCAGGGATATTTCTTTAAACTATTTATGGGATTTGCTCCGCCGTGGCTTGCTTCACTCTCAAAGAAGAAAAAACTTCACTGTTCCATGTACTGGTAAGTGGTACATATAGAGCTGTGCTAGCCAGCCCCGTGGGTCATTATTTCAGGGATATCGTTTTAAAATGACTTAAACCCTAAATTAAAGGACTCGCCATATGTTTGGTATGAGGAAAGTTGGGGATCGTCGGGGTCTTCTGCCAATTGTTGTTATAGTGGGGCGTAGAGATGATTGGCGATAAGGAAAAGTGACGCAACAAGGTCTCCTTTGCTTGCTTGATTGATAAGCATATGAGGGATAATGTGTGGCTGGTGGGTCATCTGATATGTCATAAATCTGATTTGAAGTGAGGACCATGATACCAATTTTCTTAAACATTTAGTGCTGTATAATTACTATATTGTACTGTGATCTTGATGATTTTTACTTGGTGGTGCAGCATTTGTGTCTGAACTTTAAAGGTTTTAAAGGCCACTCATGAATGGCAAAGGTAAGGGACAGTGACAATGCCCTATAGACTGACCATATATACAAATGATCAGTGCCCAAGGTAGGACCAAGGAGGACCAGGCAATGGCTGCCGATGACTCAGCAGATATACCTATAGGCTCTCCCAAACCCTCCATCCTTAGCTAACAAGTATGATGAGGTTGCAGTGACCAAAGAAACTTTACGAGTTTGAGCGAGATTCGAACCTCAGTCTGGCGTTCGCCAGTCATGGACGTTACCATGTCGGTTATTAAGTCGTTGATTTTTTAAAGACCGCCAAGGGTGAAAGCAGTTTCCTGGCATGTGGATATAGTGCTTGGGTAACTGAGTAGGTCTCCTTTTGAGTTATTGCAATTATTATTATTAATAGCCAAGCTACAATCCTAGTTGGAAAAATGGGATGCTATAAGCTAAAGGGCTCCAACAAGGAAAATAGCCCAGTGAGGAAAGCATAAATAGTGTGCCTGAGTGTATCCTCAAGCAAGAGAACTGTAACCCAAGACAGTGGAAGACCATGGTACGGAGGCTATGGCAATACTCGAGACTAGAGAACAATGGTTGATGTTAGGGGTGTCAGTCTCTTAGTAGAGTTACTTACCATAGCTAAAGTTTCTCTTCAACCCTTACCAAGTGGAAAGTAGCAACTGAGCAATACAGTGCAGTAGCTAACCCCTTGAGAAAAGATTTTTTGGTTATCTTAGTGTTGTCAGTTGTATAAGGAATTAAGAAACTGAATAAATTTCGGGCCATGTCTGTTCAAGTAGGGTTTGCTTCCAAACATGCTGTACTATCACTTTTATTAGAAATTAAAGCTAAGAGTGATTTGAAGGATAAAGGTTTCCCTAGATATCATTTTGAGATTCACTCTTTCAGTAATATTTATGGAAGATAAACTAGAGGAATTAGAAGCATGCTTGTTCAGAACCTTGAAGATACGTAAGTCTAAAAGGTTGTCAAAATTGAAGGCTAAAGTTAGTACTGTACTTTATTCTTTGAAATTTTAAGGTCCAAACGAGCTATCTAAAAAGGCTACTGTACTTCCTTTTTACTAAGAATTTGTCCTCTAAAAGTAGTAAACTCACAACAATGTTGTTGTAATTCAATTTTCACATCATCTGTTCATAGAGAGAGATATTTAGAATATGAAGCCTGTCTAGCTATGAGCTCTGTACTGATGCCAGGGGATGATATTTATATGTTTAGGTTAGGTAAACTTCGTTTTGAATGTTTGGTAAGTGTAAAGCGGTTCATAATTTTGATAGGCCATTTATATGAGTATTAGTAGGCTGGCCAGATCAGGTGAAGTGATCTATCTGCTAAGGTTAACTTCGAGTAAAGAGGCCACCTCTTCAGAGTGTAGATCTTGTACCACGCTCCCGGAAGGGAGTGCTTTATACCGCCAGTCAGTCCTCTGATCGTGACTTGACTCTTAACACAGTTGTTTTTCTTTCTCGCTTTGGCCCCCGCTATGGGAGTCAACGAAGACATGGTCTCTTCTATGACTTATCCCAGCTTGAGGATAGAGGTCAGATAACATCGACTTCATCCATGACTCCATTGCCAAAACTCAGACTCCGGTTGTAGCAGACCCAAGGGTTCGGGTCCTTCTATATTGAGTGTCTTCGTACTTTATTCTTTGACCCTGATCAATTGTTTCTATGTAACTATAAGAGTAGTTGGGTAATATCTTAAACTATAGTACCTGCAAGAACTCGCCCACACGTATACAAGCTTTTCTTTAGCACGATTAGAGTCAAGTGGAGGGTCACCAAGAATGCAATTCCTTCATGGACTCACAGGTCATAGACCAGGAACTCAGGATGTTAGGGGCATAAGTACATCCTTAGCATCTAAAAAGAACAACTCTGGGGTCTAGATATTTCAAGCGGGTGTTGGAAGTGTCAGATGACCCTCACAGCCCAATACCTGCACAACGTAAACTACAGCAACCGGAATACCTTTCCCTTATGTCCTGTTGGGGTTGCACAACATGTGGTTGGAGATACCTTAGCTCACTTGCAGGACAAGTAGCAGTCGGTCGAGGGAAGACGTTGCCCAGCATTAAACTTGGATGAAGGGTAGAGCGACTGGTCTCCTCTTCTTTCATCGTCCCCCTCTCTTAGGGCACAGCACATGTGGAAATCTGCAAGCTGGACTCCTCCGTCTGCTGGTAAAAACTATATCCCTTGTGTAGCCTAAAGTATGGAATATATTTATGATCCTATTCTCCCAGGGATGGAGAATTGGATAATGGCTATGATAAGTAAGCAGAGTGCTCCACTCCAAGAATCTTTACCTGGTCAAGTCACAGTGCTTAGTTTTCACACACGTACTGATTCCCCACTTCATTAACTTCCGCACATACGCGAGAGTTAGTGAGGTATCAGGTTGTCTTACTACACACCCCAGGTCAAAATACCAGCCAGTTGGTTAAGGACTAACACCCATCTAAGGATGATTCTCCACTATAAACTGTGATATGGTTTGTATTAGGTGTTGGAGCAAATGACAAAAATGGAAGCAATTCCTAGTTATACAAACCTTGAGCTCTTTACCCATAATTGTCCTGCCATCATCTATCCCAATGTAAGTCCTACCTCCAATAGGAAGTAACATATCACTGGTTTGTGTGTGTGTGAGCGAGGTGGCTGGTTTATCCACCGCTAATTAGCGGTTGGTGGTTATATCTTGCTAAAAGTTTTATGGCTAGTTTCAGCTTTCGCTGAAATATATTTCCACAATAAAGACCTCAAGGTTTGTATAGTTAGGAAAAATACAATTGTTCCGTAACTGAAATACAAACCACGCTATTTAAATAGGGTATTACTTTCGGCGTAGCTGAATGACGAGCCATTAGATTTTTATCGAGGGTTAACTATCCCCTCGCTAGTTAGCGGGGGTTAGGGGAGGGGTTGCTAGCTACCCCTCCCCCCTCACACACCGGTGAACTGATTCACTTCGCTTTTGGCTCGGGTGATGGTCAGACGTGTCTGCTCTTACCCTCGCATTGACAAACTTAATCTTTTTTGCTTTCTCTTTCAGTTTGTGTGTTTGGAAGTTGGCCTCTCTCCTTATCATGCAGAAATGCCCTGGTTTACCCGACCGCCCTTGTGGGACTTATATGTCGGTGGTCGAGACGGACCCTTACATCTTGTGTCCGTTCTGCAGAGGTCAACGGTGTGATAAGGATAAAGCGTGCAGTGAGTGCAGGGAGTGGTCTATCTCCCAGTGGGAGAGGCTTTCCTGGCGACGGAAGAAGAAGTCTAAGCGGGATCTTTCTTCTTCAAGGGTTTCCTTGAAGAAGGAAAATTCCAAGGACTCTTGTTGCCTGAACCTCCTCTAAAGCTCCAGCTCGATCGGTCTCTCGTGAGAGGCCGTTGAGTGGTAGCGTAGGCTGTTATTTTGTTGACCGACCTCAGGGTTCGGGAGAGGGAGTTGTCTCCCATAGCAAGGCAGCTCCTCCTCCTCCCGGGGAGGGTAATGATAATAATTCTGTGTCTAATGATGATTTATTGCAGCTTTGGGCTTCCTTGGGGCTTAAGGGTTCACCCTCCAGGGAAGCCCTGTTTGACTTGATCCAGTTGGGTGCAGCTGTCAAATAGTTGCCGGTGATAGCGGAGGTTGACCCTCTGTCTATCGACAACGTTGTTGTGGCAGAGGCTTCCGATGGGTCGGGTCAAACCCCCCTGCGTTGGGTGCTGATGTTGCGGAAGGCTCAGTTCCCCCCCTTCGAACATCCTTCGAGGGAGGAGCTGAGTCCAACGGTCTCTCCTGCAGGTGATTTTCTCCCTCGGTGGAGTTCACTGACAGAGACTCCTCTTCGGAGGACAGACGACGGTGTTCCTGCTCCCAGAGGATGTATCCGTCGCAAGGCTCGCCCCCCTCTTCGCCGTAGAGGTCTTCCTTCTCCCCACAAGGGAGTTAGGAGGCGCCTCTTCGGCTCCTCGCCCTCGCCGTCCCCCATAGAGGATCCTCTTTGTCGTGAGTCGACCGTTGCAGCCGCATCTCTGGACCTCTCTGTAGATCGTTCGTGATCTCCTACGCCTGCCAGACCTGCTGACCCTCCTTCACCGTTCGTGGCAGCTGATGCGTAGTGGGCGCCCTCGCACCCCGTTATCCAACGGGCACCTGTTCCTTCGGGGAAAAAGGGCTTGTCTCACAATGTGAGCAAGTCCCTTAAGTGCCAGGCTTTACCTGTAAGCCCACGATCTCCTGCACGAGTTACGCGCAAGCTTTCTCCTGTTCCTGCTGTTGCTGAGTGTCATCCTGTGCCGGAAACAACGCGCCAGCGATCTCCTATGGCAGAGTCGACATGTCAGCGCTCTCCTGCTCGCCATCGATCTCCTGCTCGCCAGCGCTCTCCTGCGCGTCAGCGATCTTCTCCTTGCCAGCGCGCATCTGCACGCCCTGATCCTGATACGCGCCCACGATCTCCTGCGCACCCACGATCTCCAGCTCGCCAGCAAACTTCCCCTGCTCGCCAGCGCGTAACTATGCGCCATCGCTCGCCCGCGCGCCCACGATCTTCGCATCTGGGCGTAGGAAGGAAGCCTCATCCTTCGCCTTCTCGCCAGCGTTCACCTGTGCGCCCTCGGAACTCGCCCTTTCGTCAACCTTCGCCCACGTGCCATCGCGCTCAGTCACCTTCGCTCCCACAGGTTCCAGCTCCTACCGTGCGCACTTCCAGAGCTGGACGGGACACGACGGGCCCACGAGCAGTCTCCTTCACGCGCTTCCAAGCCTGCTGATCCTGTGCCCCATCTGTCTTCTCCAGATCTCGCACCTGCACGCCAGCGATCTCCGGCGCGTCCGCACGACCCATCGCCTGCGCGTCATCACTCTCCAGCACGCCCACGCGCCCACGAGACTGCTCGCAGAAGATCACCTGCGCGCCCACAAGACTGCTCGCAGAAGATCACCTGCGTGCCCACGCGCAACCTCACCTGTGCGCAGTCGCTCACCTGCTCGCCCTGCGCGCCATCGCTCTCTTGTGCGCCATCGCTCTCCTGTGCTCTGTCGTTCACTTACGCACCGTCATTATCCTGGTCGTCAACACTCGCCCGCGCACCCTCGTCTGCGCACCCACGCCCGTGTGCCCATGCGCGCCCGCGCCTCTATCTCCGCGTGCCCCGCGCGAACCTGGGATTGTACCATCGCGCGAACGCCAGCTCGACCCCAAGGACGATTCCTTCCGGGTTTCGCAACGCGAGCTTCCTAGCGAGTCTTCTGGAGCGAGAGCAGTCAGGTCATCTTCTTCACGGTCCCCCTCCCTCCCCCCGCAAGCGCAGAACAGCGCGCTTGCAGGTGGAGGGGAGGTCTTCAGAGAGGTCTAGGCACCAATCTTCTTCCCTTTCTTTTCAGGCTGGCCCTATGGTATCTACTCCGAAGGATTGCCCGATCCCCTTCCCTCCAGCGGGAGTCTCTGACACTGCGTCTGTCAGTAAGCAGCCATGGTTTGGGTCCCTTATCAGAGCTGTTGTCCAGGCTGTTAAGCCTGCCTTCGCTGATTTGGGTCTCAAACCAACGGCAGCTCCGACCCCACTGAAGAGGAAGAGAGGAGTAGAGATCGTGGTGACTTCTCCCAGGGTCAAACTGGCTCCTAAGAAGTCCGTAAGGAAGGCTCCCCCCCCCCAACGTTCTCTCCTCCTGTGGACGAAGCTTTTCCGTCCTCAGGAGAATCTACTGAGGTGAGACCTTCTCCCACTGCACCAATGGGAGAAACCCCACCGCGAGTAGGAGAATCGTCCCGTGTTAGGGCGGAGAAGAGGCCTCAGACTTTGTTGCTGGAGTCCTGCATCCCTCCTAGAAGGAACCCAAGGACTCAAAGACTATCCCGAAGTCTTCTTCCAGGATTCGACCGGCCCCAGCGAGACCCCAGGAGAATGTCCACATGTCCCCCCCAGTAGAGCATCTGGGGACAGGAGACTTTGCTGCCAGTTCACCAGGAGGAGAGCAGCAAGAGTCAGGACATGCCTTCTGGCAAGTCTTGACTCTGATGAGGCATCTCAACGGGTTCAAGGACCCTGAGATCGCCCCTCGTGAGGGCAAGAACATGGTCCTGGACCGAGTCTTTGGCACTCAGAAACCCACTAAGGCCAGTGCGGCTTTGCCTTGGTCCCAAGGGGTGAAGAGTGCCAGCGATAAGGTTGAGGGCAAGCTCTCCGAGCTCGCCTCCTCCAGCCGTTCCACTGCTGGCAACAAGCTCCTCCCACCTCTTCGTGTCCAACAGAGGAGGTATTTTGAGATCATGGAGGAGTCTTGTTTAGCTCTTCCACTCCACCACTCTGTGGAAGAGCTTACCAGGGGAGTCTCTCTTGAGAGAGACTCCAGTCGACAAGTGACATTTTCGGCAACAGAGATCCTGAGTCAGGAGAAGGTCGCAAAGTGTGCCATGCAGGCCACTTTGTGGCTGGATGTCTGGCTGGGGTCTCTGGGCATCCTGCTGCGATCCTAGGATCTGTCCAAGGAGAACATCAGGAAGGCCTTGGAGACCTTCCTCCTTTCGGGCACGCGCCCCATTGAGTTTCTGGTCCACCAAGTCTCGAACTTGTGGGCAAACTCGATCCTGAAGCGACGTGATGCGGTGACCGAGAGGTTCCAATCGAAGGTCCCAGCCTTGGATGTCTGCAAGCTCAGAGACACTTCCGTCCTGGGAAAGAGTTTGTTTGAGCCCAACGATGTGGAACAGGCAGCTGAGAGGTGGAGAAAATCGAACCAGGATTCTCTTCTCCAGAGGGCTCTTACAACAAAGCCCTACAAACCTCCAGCACCTCAACAATCTCGCCAGTCCAAGACGACGAAACCGGCAGCGGCAGCAAAGACGACAGTGTCCAAGAAGCAGCCCTTTCCTGTCAGAGACAAGAAGGGCAAAAAGTCCTCAAGGGGAGGCAAGAATCCTAGAGGGAGTGGCCGAGGCCGCAAACGCTAGGATTGGCAATCCCCCTGCATGTCCACCAGTGGTGGGATGCCTATAAAGTTGCGCATTCAGGTGGCAGCAACTCGGGGCCGATTCCCGGACGATCTCCATGATCAGTCAGGGATATCACGTCCCGTTCGTAACATCTCTTACTCCCCTGACAGTGTCGTTGAGCTCCTATGCCATGGGATCGGCAAAGGGGCTAGCCCTACGGGCAGAAGTCGAGACCATGCTGAAGAAGGATGCTCTCCAGGAGGTCGTCGACAGCTCCCCAAGCTTCTTCAGTCGACTCTTTCTTGTAAAGAAGGCGTGTGGAGGCTGGGTACCAGTCATCGACCTCTCAGCTCTGAACAAGTTTGTCAAACAAACTCCGTTCAGCATGGAGACAGCAGACATGGTCAGACTTGCAGTGAGACCGTAAGACTTCATGTGTACACTGGATCTGAGGGACGCGTACTTCCAGATCCCAATCCATCCGTCTTCCAGGAAGTACTTAAGATTCAGCCTAGACAACAAGATTTACCAGTTGAAGGTGCTGTGTTTCGGTCTCTCCACAGCACCCCAGGTATTCACCAGATTGTTCACCCTGATCTCTTCGTGGGCACACAGGATCGGCATCCGTCTCCGTTATCTGGACGACTGGCTGATCCTGGCATACTCGGAATCGACCCTTCTTCGACACTGAGACAAGCTTCTGGGAATTTGCCAAGATCTAGGGATCATGGTAAATCTCGAGAAGTCTTTTCTGCTTCATCTCAACGACTGGTATATCTAGGCTTGATATTGGACACCAATCTCCACAAAGCCTTTCCATCAGACGACAGGATAGCAAGGCTGAGGAGTGTCGCAGATCCTTTCCTCAGATGAGAAGAGCTTCCAGCCCAATCGTGGTTACGTCTCCTAGGTCACCTTTCCTCCTTGGCCTGTCTAGTTCCAAACGGCCGCCTCAGGATGGGATCCCTGCAATGGCGGCTCAAGTCCCGGTGGAATCAAGGCCACGATTCCCCGGACATTCTGGTCCCTATGGGTCCTGCGGAACTGACGGACCTTCAGTGGTGGGTGACAGACGAAAACCTCCGAAAGGGAGTGGATCTTCTCGTCCTCCCCCCGGATTTGATGCTGTTCTCGGACGCTTCAAATGAAGGGTGGGGGCCCACGTTCTGAACCACAGGACCTCAGGCCTATGGTCAGAATCAGAAAAGTGCCTCCACATAAATCTGCTAAAGATGAAGGCCGTATATCGGGCACTTTAACAGTTCCAACAAACCCTGGCGGGCCACTCTGTGGTGGTGATTAGCGATAACACCACGGTAGTGGCTTACATTAACAAGCAGGGAGGTACCTTTTCACAACAGCTCTCTCATCTTGCAGTAGAGATACTGAGATGGACCGAAGTCCACTCGATTCCACTATCGGCTCGCTTCATTTCGGGCAAAAGAAATGTGCTCGCCGACAGTCTGAGCAGAGCATCGCAGATAGTGAGTAACGAGTGGTCTTTGGATCATCAAGTAGCCAACAAAGTCCTGACTTTGTGGGGTTCTTCGACGGTGGACTTGTTCGCGACAGCCTTGAGCTTCAAGCTGGCAAGATGCCTTCCAACAATGGTGGGACAACATGGACGTTTACGCCTTCCCACCGTTCTGTCTGATGAGAAGGGTGCTCAACAAGACCAGAATATTGGTCAACCTGTCAATGACTCTAATAGCTCCGCTATGGCATCATGCAGAGTGGTTCCCGGACCTTCTGCAGCTCCTAACAGAACTCCCAAGAGAACTTCCTCCGCGACAGGAGCTACTCAAGCAACCACACTGCAACATCTTCCACAATGCCGTAGCATCGCTTCAGCTTCACGCCTGGAGACTATCTAGCATCTCCTCATAGAGAGAGGCTTTTCGCAACAAGTTGCGGAAAGGATGTCTCGGCACCTGCGAAAGTCATCCGCAGGAGTCTACCAGGCGAAATGGAGAGTCTTCTATGTTTGGTT
>NC_090748.1:84188315-84203315 GCF_036898095.1 Palaemon carinicauda | reverse complement strand
TAAAATTTACAACATAAAATGAACAGGGAGCTAAAAGTTACAACATAAATTGAACTGGGAGCTAAAAGTTGTAACAAAAAATTAACAAGGAGCTAAAAGTTACAACATAAATCGAACTGGGAGCTAAAAGTTGCAACAAAATGAACAAGGAGCTATAAGTTACAACATAAATCGAACAGGGAGCTAAAAGTTGCAACATAAAATGAAGGAGCTAAAAGTTGCAACATAAAATGAAGGAGCTAAAAGTTACAACATAAATCGAACAGTGAGCTAAAATTTACAACATAAAATGAACAGGGAGCTAAAAGTTACAACAAAAATAGAACTGGGAGCTAAAAGTTGTAACAAAAAATTAACAAGGAGCTAAAAGTTACAACATAAATCGAACAGGGAGCTAAAAGTTGCAACATAAAATAAACAAGGAGCTAAAAGTTACAACATAAATTGATCTGGGAGCTAAAAGTTGTAACAAAAAATTAACAAGGAGCTAAAAGTTAAACAAAAAATTAACAAGGAGCTAAAAGTTAAACAAAAAATGAACAGGGAGCTAAAAGTTACAACATAAATCGAACAGGGAGCTAAAAGTTGCAACATAAAATGAACAAGAAGCTAAAAGTTACAACATAAATCGAACAGGGAGCTAAAAGTTGCAACATAAAATTAACAAGGAGCCAAAAGTTACAACATAAATCGAACTGGGAGCTAAAAGTTGCAACATAAAATGAACAACAAGCTAAAAGTTACAACATAAATCGAACAGGGAGCTAAAAGTTGCAACATAAAATGAACAAGGAGCTAAAAGTTACAACATAAATCGAACAGGGAGCTAAAATTTACAACATGAAATGAACAGGGAGCTAAAAGTTACAACATAAATTGAACTGGGAGCTAAAATTTGTAACAAAAAATTAACAAGGAGCTGAAAGTTACAACATAAATCGAACTGGGAGCTAAAAGTTGCAACATAAAATGAACAACAAGCTAAAAGTTGCAACATAAAATGAACAACAAGCTAAAAGTCGCAACATAAAATGAACAACAAGCTAAAAGTTACAACATAAATCGAACAGGGAGCTAAAAGTTGCAACATAAAATGAAGGAGCTAAAAGTTACAACATAAATCGAACAGGGAGCTAAAATTTACAAAATAAAATGAACAGGGAGCTAAAAGTTACAACATGTATTGAACTGGGAGTTAAAAGTTGTAACAAAAAATTAACAAGGAGCTAAAAGTTACAACATAAATCGAACAGGGAGCTAAAAGTTGTAACATAAAATGAACAAGGAGCTAAAAGTTACAACCTAAATCGAACAGGGAGCTAAAAGTTGCAACATAAAATGAAGAAGGAGCTAAAAGTTTCAACATAAATTGAACTGGGAGATAAAGTTGTAACAAAAAATGAACAAGGGGCTAAAAGTTACAACATAAATTGAACAGGGAGCTAAAAGTTACAACATAAATCGAACAGGGAGCTAAAAGTTGCAACAAAAAATGAACAAGGAGCTAAAAGTTACAAGAAATTGAACAGGGAGCTAAAAGTTGCAACATAAAATGAACAGGGATCTAAAAGTTGCAACATTAAAATTAACAGTGAGCTAAAAGTTGCAACAAAATGAACAGGCTGCTATTTGTTGTAACATAAAAGGAACAGGGAACCAAACGCTGTAACATAAAATGAAGTGGAAGCTAAAAGTTGCAACATATAATGAAGAGGGAGCTAAAGTTGCAACAAAATAAACAGGCTGCTACTAGTTGTAACCTAGAATGAACAGGGAACCAAATGTTGCAACTTAAAATGAACAGGATGATATTAGTTACAACAAAATGAACAGGGAACCAAAAACTGCAACTTAAAATGAACAGGAAGCTAAAAGTTGCAACAAAATGCATAGGCTGCTTTTAGTTGCAACAAAATGCATAGGCTGCTTTTAGTTGCAACAAAATGAACAGGCTGCTATTAGTTGCAACATAAAATGAACAGAGAACCAAATGCTGCAACATAAAAGGAACAGGGAGCTAAAAGTTGCAACATAAAATGAACAGGGAGCAAAAAGTTGCAACATATAATGAACAGGGAGCTAAAAGTTTCAACATATAATGAACAGGGAGCTAAAACCAACAAAATAAACAGGCTGCTACTAGTTGTAACCTAGAATGAACAGGGAACCAAAAACTGCAACTTAAAATGAACAGGATGATATTAGTTGCAACAAAATGAACAGGGAACCAAAAACTGCAACTTAAAATGAACAGGAAGCTAAAAGTTGCAACAAAATGCATAGGCTGCTTTTAGTTGCAACAAAATGAACAGGCTGCTATTAGTTGCAACATAAAATGAACAGGGAACCAAATGCTGCAACATAAAAGGAACAGGGAGCTAAAAGTTGCAACATAAAATGAACAGGGAGCTAAAAGTTGCATCATAAAATGAACAGGGATCTAAAAGTTGCAACATATAATGAACAGGGATCTAAAAGTTGCAACATATAATGAACAGGGAGCTAAAACCAACAAAATAAACAGGCTGCTACTAGTTGTAACCTAGAATGAACAGGGAACCAAATGTTGCAACTTAAAATGAACAGGATGCTATTAGTTGCAACAAAATTAACAGGGAACCAAAAACTGCAACTTAAAATGAACAGGAAGCTAAAAGTTGCAACAAAAAATGAACAGGGAACTAAAAGTTGCAACAAAAAATGAACAGGGAACTAAAAGTTGCAACAAAATGCATAGGCTGCTTTTAGCTGCAAAAAATGACAAGATGCTATTAATTGCAACAAAATGAACAGAGAAACAAAAGCTGAAACATAAAATAAACAGAAAGCTAAAAGTTACAACAAAAAATGAAAAAGGGAACTAAAAGTTGCAACGAAATGAATAGGCTGCTTTTGGTTGCAATAAAAAGAACAGAATGCTATTAATTGCAACATAAAATGAACACGGAACCAAATGTTGCAACATAATATGTACAGGGAGCTAGAAGTTACAACAAAATGAACAGGCTGTTATTAGTTACAACAAAATGAACAGGATGTTATTAGTTGCAACATAAAATGAACAGGGAACCAAATGCTGCAACATAAAATGAACAGGGAGCTAAAAGATGCAACATAAAATGAAAAGGTAGTTAAAAGCTGCAACAAATGAACAGGCTGCTATTAGTTGCAACATAAAATGAACAGGGAACCAATGCTGCAACATAAAATGAACAGGGAGCTGAGTTGCAATAAAATAAACGGACCTAAAAGTTGCAACATAAATGAACAGTGAGCTAAAAGTTGCAACATAAAATGAACAGGGAACCAATTGCTGCAACAAAATGAACAGGGCTAAACGTTGCAACATAAAATGTACAGGGAGCTAAAAGTTGCAACATACAATGAACAGGGAGCTAAAAGTTGCATCATACAATGAACAGGGAACTAAAAGTTGCAACAACAAAAATGAACAGGGAACCAAATGCTGCAACATACAAACAGGGAGCTAAAAGTTGCAACAAAATGAAAAGAGCTAAAAGTTGCAACAAAATGAACAGGATATTAGTTGCTACATAAAATGAACAGGGAACTAAATGCTGAAACATAAAATGAACAGGGAGCTAAACATTGCACCAATCTGAACAGGGAGCTAAAAGTTACAACATAAAATGTACAAGGAGCAAAACGTTGCAACATAAAATGAACAGGGAGCTAAAAGTTACAACAAAAAATTAACAGGGAGCTAAAAGTTACAAAAAAAATGAACAGGGAGCTAATAAAAGTTGCAATGTAAAATGTAAAAGTAGCTAAAAGTTGTAACATTAAAATGAACAGGGAGCTAAAAGTTGCACCAAAATGAACAGGTTGCTATTAGTTGCAACATAAAATGAACAGGGAACCAAATGCTGCAACATAACATGAACAGGGAGCTAAAAGTTGCAACATTAAAATGAACAGGGAGCTAAAAGTTGCAACAAAATGAACAGGAAGCTAAAAGTTGCAACAAAATGAACAGGAAGCTAAAAGTTGCAACAAAATGAACAGGCTGCTATTAGTTGTAACCTAAAATGAACAGGGAACCAAATGCTGCAACATAAAATGAACAGGATGCTAAAAGTTGCAATATAAAATGAAGAGAGCTAAGTTGCAAGAAAATGAACAGACTTCTATTAGTTGCGACATAAATTGAATAGGGAACCAAATGCTGCAACATGAAATGAACAGGGAGCTAAAAGTTGCAACATAAGATAAACAGGGAATCAAATGGTGCAATATAAAATGAACAGGAGGTAAAAGTTGCAACAAAATGAACAGGGTGCTATTAGTTGAAACATAAAATGAACAGGGAGCTAAAAGTTGCAGCATAAAATGAACATGGAGCTAAAAGTTGTAACAAAATGAACAGGCTGCTATTAGTTGAAACAAAATGAACAGGGAACCAAAAGCTGCAACATAAAATGTACAGGGAGCTAAAAGTTGCAACATAAAATGAACAGGGAACTAAATTCAGCAATATAAAATGAACAGGGAGCTAAAAGTTGCAACATAAAATGAACAGGGAGCTAAAAGTTGCAACATAAAATGAACAGGGAGCTAAAATTGCAACATAAAATGAACAGGGAACTAAAGGTTGCAACAAAATGAATAGGCTGCTTTTAGTTGCAACAAAATTAACAGGATGCTATTAGTTGCAACACAAAATGAACAGGATGCTATTAGTTGCAACACAAAATGAACAGGGAACCAAATGCTGCAACATAGAAGGAACAGGGAGTTAAAAGTTGCAACATAAAATGAACAGGGAGCTAAAAGTTGCAACATAAAATGAACAGGGAGCTGAGAGTTGCAACAAAATGAACAGGCTGCTATTAGTTGCAACATAAAATGAAGAGGGAACCAAATGCTGCTACATAAATCAAACAGGGAGCTAAAAGTTACAACAAAATGAACAGGCTGCTATTAGTTGTAACATAAAATGAACAGGGAACCAAATGCTGCAACATAAAATGAACAGGGAGCTAAAAGTTGCAACAAAATGAAGAGCATGCTTTTAGTTGCAACATAAAATTAACAGAGAACCAAATGCTGCAACATAACATGAACAGGGAGTTAAAAGTTGCAACATAAAATGAACAGGGAGCTAAAAATTGCAACAAAATGAATAGGCTGCTATTATTTGCAACATAAAACTAACAATGAACGAAATACTGCAACAAAATGAACATAGCTAAAAGTTGCAACATAAAATGAACAGAGCTAAAAGTTGCAACATAAAATGAACAGAGCTAAAAGTTGCAACATAATATGTACAGGGATCTAAAACGTGCAACAAAAAATTAACAGGAAGCTAAAAATTGCAATAAAAATGTACAGGCAACCAAATGCTGCAACATAAAATGTACAGGCAACCAAATGCTGCAACATAAAATGAACAGGGAGCTAAAAGTTGCAAAATAAAATGAACAGGGAGCTAAAGTTGCAACAAAATTAACAGACTGCTATTAGTTGAAACAAAATGAACAGAGAACTAAATGCTGCAACATAAAATGAACAGGGAGCTAAATGTTGCAACATAAAATGAACAGGGAGCTAAAAGTGACAACAAAACTTACAAGGAGCTAAAAGTTGCAACATAAAATGAACAAGGAACCAAATGCTGCAACATAAAATGAACAGGGAGCTAAAAGTCGGAACAAAATGAACAAGCTGCTATTAGTTGCAACATGAAATAAACAGGGAACCAAATGCTGCAACATAAAATGAACAGGAAGCTAAAAGTTGCAACATAAAATGAACAGGTAGCTAAAGTTGCAACAAAATGAACAGACTTCTATTAGTTTCAACATAAAATGAACAGGGAACCAAATGCTGCAACATAAAATGAACAGCGAGCTAAAAGTTGCAACAAAATGAACAGGGAATCAAATGCTGCAACATAAAATGAACAGGAAGCTAAAAGTTGCAACACAAAATGAACAAGGAGCTAAAAGTTGAACCAAAATGAACAGGGACCTAAAAGTTGCAACACAAAATGAACAAGGAGCTAAAAGTTGCAACATGTATTGATCAGGGAGATAAAAGTTACACCATAATAAACAGTAAGCTAAAATTTGCAACAAAATGAACAGGGAGTTAAAAGTTGCAACATGTATTGATCAGAGAGATAAAAGTTACACCATAATAAACAGGAAGCTAAAAGTTGCAACATAAAATGAACAGGGAGCTAAAAGTTACAATAAAATTAACAGGCTGCTTAAAGTTGCAACAAAATGAACAGGCTGCTTTTAGTTGCAACAAAATGAACAGGCTGCCTTTAGTTGCAACAAAATGAACAGGCTGCTTTTAGTTGCAACAAATTGAACAGGGAACCAAAAGCTGCTACATAAAATGAACAGGGAGCTAAAAGCTGCAACAAAATGAACAGGGAGCTAAAAGCTGCAACAAAATGAACAAGGGGCTAAAAGCTGCAACAAAATGAACAGGGAGCTAAGAGTTGCAACACATAATGAACAGGGAGGTAAACTTGCAACAAAATTAACAGGGACCTAAAAGTTGCAACATGAACAGGGAGCTGAAAGATGCAACATGAAAGGAACAGGGAGCTAAAAGTTGCAACATAAAATGAACAATGAACCAAGAGTTGCAACAAAATGAACAGGGATATAATGTTACAACAAATTGAACAGGGAATCAAATGCTGCAACATAAAATGAACAGGGAGATAAAGTTGTAACAAAATGAATAGGGAGCTAAAAGTTGTAACATAAATTGAACAGGGAACCAAGAGTTGCAACAAATTGAACAGGGAACCAAAGCCTGCAACTCAAAATTAAGTGTGAACCAAAAGTTGCTATATAAAAAGAACAGACACCAGCTATCAGCCCACCGTCCCCCTTAAAATGAAATGAGGAAACCTTGAAGCATCTTCTGGTGGAAATTACCAATAATATGAAGATAGGTGAATTGGCGTAACATTGGTATTGAACATGGAATGAAAGAGCCAGAGAAACCTTTAATCAAGATAAACAGCGGAGCCTGACAGAATGAATGAATGAAAAAAATAATCAACTTGGGACCAGAACATGACCTCTCAATAAAACTGGTTAGAGGAAATCGAGTAAACCTGAGTATATGAAGGATGAAGTGACCAGCAAGTATTAAAAAGGTGGGCAATGACCTAACACTGTGATATGAAAATGAAGTTTGGAATCATGAACCTGACAAACATTCAATCACAAAAAAGGAAAAATGAATAACAAACAAAAGCTAAATGAACTATAGGGGCACTCGGTTGAGCGCAGACCTCCGCCGCGGCTGCTTATTTCTTGACCCTTTGCTTGACCTTGACCTTTAACCTTAACATGTTTTAAACTTAAGAACACTAAAAAAATGTATATGAAATTACAAAGCGCTTTCTAACATTGATTTGCTACCTTAGATCTTGCACATTCTTAGGTTCATTTCATTCAACTCTTTCCATAGAATCGGACTAAATTACAATAGCCTACTACTGTTGTAATCTTCATCATGAATCCATCTGATATCTAATAAATCAAGCTTTAAAAGAAGAAAGTATGTGTACTTTTGAATGCACTGACAACAACCAGATAATTACTTATTTCTATCATTCAACGTCTAGATGAACATCAGAGGCATTAACAAATGACCATTCCATGACAAGTACCAAAAGCCTGAATCCCTAAAAGATAGAGTAATCCATTTGTTTTCTGCGAGATAATTCCAGATAAACCCTTGATTTATATCTGCCAGAAAAGACAAAGACCACTTACTATTTAATCTAGTACTCCCATTGGACTCCTGGCACTTCCTCACTACCAGGATCACGTATAAAACCATGTGCTGGCGATGTTTCAGATGGCCAACAATGATCTGGAAATATAGATATATGCATTAGTTAAAACTTATGAATTTCATGAATACCCAAGCAATAAGAAAAATTACATTCTAAATTAAATAAAAAAAATATGGAAAAGTATGTTCAACAATAAATAGATTATTTAAACAGCTCTCATTGAATTTATGCCTAAACAATATGTAAAGCTATATACTAAAATAAAAATAAGAAATTTAATGTTAAAGGGTGTTCAACAACAAAGCGATTATGTAAACAGCTCTCAATGAATTGAATTGGATATAATAACCAGTGACACAAGTAAACCTCTCATACACAAGCAATGCGTACCGATAGATCTGCTAGATTAAGAAAAAAACGCCTAGGAATGGGAAAGAAGGGTGGTGCTCTTCATCCTGACTAGCTATACATGTGCCCAGCTCCATAAGGGAGTTGAACCTACCGATGTTTCTACTCGCTATGGGACAACTTTTGGGATAGGAGCCACGTGTACGCAACTTCTACTCCTTTTGTAAGTAGTAGTTTGCTTACATTATTACACTCATGTATGTTGACTGTAGAGAATCTGGTGCACATGGGATGTGATATGGTCCGAGCTTACATGTGTAAACCTTGCTCTCAAGAGTAAAAGACAATACAGTTGGAGACTGAGTGTGGAGACCTTTTGTGTACACGTGAAAGGCAGTACTGTCAAAAAACTGTATGCGTGCAGACATTGCTTGTAAGAGCAAAAGACAGTATGATCGGGAACCGTATGCATGGAATTCTGTTATGCGTGAAATCCTGAAGCGTGTACGTGTGCAATACAGTATGTAAAGCCTGAGTATGTAGAAGTCAGGAATGTGGAGACCATGCGTGTGGAATCCTGATGTGACCACATCAAGTCCTAGTACATGTGTGAAAAACACTACAGTACAAGACTGTATGTAGAGTCTATAAGTATAGAAGTCAGCAACACTAAAACCCTATGCCTGGAATTTCGTTGTGTATGAAATCCTGATGCGTGTATGTATTGTCATAGCAAGCGTTTATGTGAGGGGTGGTACGGAATGACCTTACCTAGAGCCTGTGCGAGTGAATTTCAGGTGCATATGAAAGAAAATATGTTCAGTACGCATGGAGACCTTACACAGACTAGAGGGGCTTTTGTTCGAAAGTGGCAGACTATTCTTCTGACAATCGAGCATATGTTGGTGGCGGGGGCATTATTGTTGAAATGGCTCAAGTAAGGCACTGCAACCTTATTGATACAAATCCAAAAATACATTAAAGGTGTCAATGTTGTATTATTGATAAGTCGTCAGCTTACAACTCTCATATATCTCTAATCTGCAGTATCCGTACTGTGAATTGCACTTAAAATTTTGTGGATCCTATAACCACAACACCCATAATCACATAATTAAACATCTTTAGCGACAAGTGAAAAAAATGGGTGAAACAGCCTAGTAATAGGTCAGTAGGCTATACGTCTGACAGTATTGGGCCCGTTTAATTTTGCTACGTTCACCCATACCTGTAAGGCATCTTTAGTATTTCATCATTATTGTTAGTCATCTTTACCCTCCACAATCTGACTTATAGTGTTTCTATTCTACATAACTTCTGATTCTAAGGGGAGAGGTCTCAGGCCAATATTTTACATATATATACACATATATATACACACACACACACACACACACACACACACACATATATATATATATATATATATATATATATATATATATATATATATATATATATATATATATATATATATATATATATGTGTGTGTGTGTGTGTGTGTGTGTGTGTGTGTGTGTGTGTGTGTGTATGTAAAATATTGGCCTGAGACCTCTCCCCTTAGAATCAGACATTCCTCCACTTGTTCTATTTCCTCCAGTTTAAAGTATCGCAATTTAAATGTCTTTTTTTTCCATAGTAGTTTGCATGTAACAGCTCTACATACCTGGAAGAAAATATAGCACTATTTAAGATCTGAAATTCTATATTGAATGTAAACAACTATCGACATATGAAAATCTTAAATTACATCTTTTTAAAATCTGAAAAAAAGCTTGAAAAAGTAAATGCATTTCTCACAAAAGAAAGCATTAATGTTATGATAGTGTATCTCTACACTACTAAGAATTCCCACAATCTTCCCAGGGAATTTACGAATGACCAAAGCACAAGCTAATTGCTCAAGTATATCACGGAAATTATGAACGTCGTATGCTCTCCTTTATGAAAAAGAAAAATTAAACTAAATTGACATTTCTTTGTAGGAAAAATGGGGAAAACTCCTTAATAAACATTTTAGTTTACTCTGAAAACCTTTATGTCAGTTTTACAATTTTCTACTGATTACAAAAATACTTTGTTATTCAAACACTCCGATAAAAAAACACCTGGAGATCCATTATCCTAAACTTTCTCACCTACAGATTCACCACCTCATCCTCTTCAGGTGGTCATTGATTCAATGACGACTAGATAGATTTGCCCGTTCTAGGCTGTGACTGCAAAAGTGGGCTCGTATGTATCCCTGGACTGAACAAATTAGGGTTGTGGCCTGATTGGTAACGTGTCTGTCTGGGGGTTCGAGTACCACTCAAACTCATTAGTTCCTTTAGTGCCTGCAACCTTGCCATCCCTGCGAGCAAAGGTGGGGGGGGGGGAGTTGGAAGAGCCTTTAGATATATCTGCTAGTCACCAGCAGCCATTGCTTGGCCCTCCCTGGTCCTAGCCTGGGTGGAGGGGGGCTTGGGCACTGATCATGTAATATATGGTCAGTCTCTAGGGCATTGTCCTGTTTGTTAGGACAATATCACTGTCCCTTGCGTCTGCCATTCACGAGTGGCTTTTAAACCTTTAAATAAAAGCAAGACGTCAAGTAAACCTATCTGAAAAAAAAACTACGATAGACAGCTGCATTTTTTTTTGGTGGGGGGGGGGTAAATGTGTTTCATACTTCTAAGCAAATCTAGTAACGTTAGGCGGCACTGGGATTACTAAAGAAATCGATATATCATGCTATATAAGGCCAATACACGGCTGCAAGAATGTTTGAACTCCTACCTGCAGTAATTCATGTGACATGACATTTTCCAAAAATTTTGATAAGTTTTGTGAACATATCGTTGCACAATATCCATATTAACGAGTTCACATTTGGGTATTATCGTACGTATCAATAAATTACTTTAATTTTATGGTAAGTGTTTTTATTCTTTAAACTATCTCTTAAAGATCCTCGCTCAGGGTGGTGGATCTTCAGGTGAGAAAATTTGGGATGGTGGACCTTCAGTGATCCCAAAATAAAATAAACTTGGGTGTACTGATAGACTATAATTTGTCAATGAAGGACCAAATTGTGAACACAGTGAAAGTGTGTAACTATCACCTGAGAAACATAGCATTTATTAGAAAATATTTAACAGAGGGCAGTACAAAAATTTTAGTGATGAGTCATGTAATATCAAGGCTTGATTATTGAAATTCTCTGTACTACAAATTGCCCAATACACTACTAAGAAAGCTTCAAAATGTGCAAAACCGGGCGGCTAGACTGATAAAAGGCATTAAATTTCGGGAGAGAATAACTCCTGCACTGATCGATCTACATTGGTTACCTGTTAAGGCTAGAATTGAATTTAAAATTTGCTTGTTGACTCACAAAGCACTTACAAGTGATAAGCCTAAATATCTTCGTGATTGCTTGGTCCCCTACCCTGAAGCTACCAGCGCCGCTGTAAGAGTTAGACATGCCGATGACCCACAGACTATTCGAAATTAGTGTGAATCATGCAATAGGAGGAAGAACGTTCAGTTATGCTGCACCGAGACTCTTTAACGACCTTCCACTCGATGTCAAGAATAGCAATAATGTGGCAGCTTTCAAGAAAAACCTGAAGACTTATCTTTTTAGAAAGTGTTATAATAGTGACCTGAAAACTATTAAGCCTGAATACAAATGCTAGCGAAATAACTGATAACGATACAGAGCAAAATATTAACTGGAAAGAAATTATTTTTTCACACACCAAGGCCCGCCTGAACAGACCTTTAGTGTTTGGTGGAGGGCGAGAAATAAACCCCTAAAAGTAAAAGTAAGTTCGGCTAACAGGAATAACGTCGGTCGCCCCTATCCCTTTCCAAAACAAAACAGAAATAACTTTGGACAACCGCTAACCGATTGTCCGGCTTGTATTGACCTACACTGGACAAGTCCACATGACATTTTCAGGGAAGTGTTATGTTATAATAACGCCATAATTACGTCACTAAAGAATAAGGCAAACAGACAATGAAAAGTTTGTCATGAACATCATGATTATCTATTTTATTTCCCGGATTGGCTATTGAAACTCGCTCTGTTATGATCTCAAACGACAACTTAGGATATTACAAAACATAATAAACAGAGCAGCCTGATTGATAAAATGGCGTCCCACCTCGAGAAATGATCACTCCTATACTAAATGAATTACGCTTGCTGCCTACTAAGGGTAGAATAGTGTCCTTGGGCAATGACTCAAGTTATTGGAACCGGACGTCCAAAATATCAAAGAGAATTGCTACATATCGTGTAGTCAACAAATCGTGTTGACACGAGAATAGTCACAGATGGTTTCAAGTTAATGGATCCAAGATATATGTCTATTGTTGATTCTACAGCTTTCAAATATGCGGCCCCATGACTATACAATGAGCTCCCACTTGACATTCGAAAGACTGAAGATATTGAGGTTTTCAAAAAGATGTATGGTACGTTAAATAGCTAATAACATGACAAACATATATTGTAGGTCCTGTAGAGCGAAGGGTTCCCCCCAAAAAGCTCAAGCTCAATGAAGATAAAAGTGAATGTATTATTTTTGGAAATGAAAAAGATATAAAAAGAATCGAATACTTCCCAAGAATTGAAATAGGTCAATCTATCATTGACCTAAATAAATGCTTCAGAAATCTTGGAGTAATCATGGATTATAAACTGACAATGAATGAATATATAAATATGGTAAGAAACTGTAACTATCACATTAGAAACATAGCATTTATTAGTAAATACTTAAATGAAAAAATCTATGTCCATACTCATTAGTCACCACATATTTTCAAGAATTGATTGCTGCAACTCGCTGTTCTATGGCTTACCAAATTATCAGCTGAAGAAAATGCAGAGAGTACAAAACAGAGCCGCTAGATTAATAAAAGGACTACACAATAGGGATAGAATTACCTCTGCACTAATTAAATTGCACTGGCTACCGGTAAAGGCGAGAATTGAATACAAGCTACTCTTACTAACGTTTAAGATACTGAACCAAAATATCTAAAAGAATACCTAAACAAACTAGAACTAGAAATATATTTTACCATAAGACACATAAGTGACAAACATAGTCTATCTGAACCAAGAACAAATAGTAAATTTGGTGAAAGGTCTTAACTAATGTGCGCCTAGACATTATAATAAACTGCCAACTGAAATGAAGGACATAAAGGGTGCAATTAAATCTAAGAAGAAACTAAAGACATTACTTTTCACAAGATCATATGATTTGGAAGATGCTACAATCAAGGAATTGTTTAAGTTATATTGAAAATGTTTCGTTAGATGATTGATATGGACCCGCCCGAGAAGTAGTTCACTCGACTTCAGTGGAGGGTTGGATTTAAACCCAAAACAAGTAAACAAGTAAGTAATAGGACCAGAAAAACAGCCCTTAAAGTAAAGTAACCTAATATATCAAAATAGTTAAGCAAACTATATATATTTGCTTTGAGCTAATACGCGAAGTAAGTAAATAAGTGCAAAGGTTAAAGCACAATTCAATAAACGTGGGGCTTATCATGAACAAAGCTAAATTTGGGGTTACCAATATTTTTTTTCACGACTTAATTTATATGCATATAAATTTAATTCCAAAGTTATATCTTACAAAAACATTCCCCCTTCACACACACACTGACCACCCATGAGTACCACCCCTGATTAGCCCCTCCCCACACAAGGATCCCCCACAAAACCCCTCCTCCCCTTCAAGGTAAGACATCTATACACACACACCTCCCCCGCCCCCCTACGACGTAACACCGGTTCATACCTGGTTGCAAATTTGTTGCTACTTATTACGATAATCAACAGATAATTAAGCACGCAATATGCATTCAAACTTGATAAGATTTGGTACATACATACATACATACATACTTACATACATAATCCTCTTTTTCTCAATAAGTTACAAGAATAAATTCGACAAAATTTCACTCCCAATTCCCTCTGAGATGGTACACAATTTAACTATCACGAGACAAAACCAAAACGAGTCTCCACCGCAGAGTTAAAAGAATACTGCTCCGCCGAACATGAAAATGAACATACGTGCCAAAACCGAAGCACAAATATTTCAAATCAGGACACACTTAGAAGCAGGATTATTAATCATTGTATATGTACCAACCGTGTGTCACACGATCGTACATAGTAACGATATTTCATTTTTTTGTATATACAGTATTATGCTTGTATCTTCGCTCTCCCTTCGCACTAATAGGGACTTGAAATAACGTCTCACCAATGGGACGGGCCGAGAGAGGCTGTGACTAAGAAGGCAGGATGAAAGCAACTGATTCGCTCGTGAGTAACTTTATTACAGATCATCCGTTTATTTATACTTAAACTCCAGGCAAAAGAGGCATAAAACATAACAGGCAATTTCATGTTCAACCGACAACCGCACCGGTTAACAGTTAACGGTGAAAAAAAAAACGGACATGTTATTTCAGGTCCCTATCAGTGCGAGGGGAGAGCAAAGATACAAGCATAATTTATACAAAAAAATGAAATGTTACTATGTACGATCGTGTGACACACGGTTGATACATCATGCTTAGAAGTGGGTCCTGGTTTAAATCATGGACACAAATTTCGTAGCTTGCATATCATCAACCAAGATTTTGTGTACTGACGGCACTCAAGTACTCAAGTATTACTTATAACCAGTTTTGGTTCACAAATCAATGCCGGAGGTAATTTACACATGAAAGTATTCATCTTTCTAGATATTCAAAAAACAACTCAAAAAAGTAAGTTGACAATTATCTTTATATTTAGGTAACACCGAAGACGTGTTTCTCCGTCTTCCCA